>NC_041391.1:233294407-233300862 GCF_002162155.2 Triticum dicoccoides
ATCACCTGTAAACAATTTAGATCAAAAGCACATTCCAGTTAATTTCTAAAATTCCTGGACTGAGCGCAAAAGTTTCTGTTTTTGCACAGATTCAAGTCAACTATCATCCGCACTATCCCAAAGGCTTTACTTGGCACTTTATTGAAACAAAAGCAATAAAACATGATTACTACAGTAGCATAATCATGTGAACACATAGAAATAGTAGGGGTAAATGTTGGGTTGTCTCCCAACAAGCGCTTTTCCTTAATGCCTTTTAGCTAGGCATGATGAGTTCAATGATGTTCGCATAAAGGATAAGAGTTGAAACACAAAGAGAGCATCATGAAGCATATGAATAGCACATTTAAGTCTAACCCACTTCCTATGCATAGGGATTTTGTGAGCAAATAATTCATGGGAGCAAGAATCAACTAGCATATGAAGGCAAAACAAGCACAACTTCAAAACTTTCAACATAAAGAGAGGAAACTTGATATTATTGAAATTCCTACAAGCATATGTTCCTCCCTCATAATAATTTTCAGTAGAATCATGAATGAATTCAACAATGTAACTATCACATAAAGGATTCTTTTCATGATCCACAAGCATAGAAATTTTCTTACTCTCCACATAAGCAAATTTATTCTCATGAATGGCAGTGGGAGCAAACTCAACAAAATAACTATCATGTGATTGAAAATTAAAATCATGATGACAAGTTTCATGATTATCATTATTCTTTATAGCAAACATGTCATCAACATAATCATCATAGATATCAACTTTGTTCTCATAATCAATTGATATCTCTTCCGAAATAGTGGATTCAACATTAAATAAAGTCATGACCTCTCCAAATCCACTTTTATCAATATAATCATCATAAATAGGAGGCATGCTATCATTATAACAAATTTGCACATCAAATCTTGGGGGACTAAAAATATCATCTTCATCAAACATAGCATCCCCAAGCTTATGGCTTTGCATATCATTAGCATCATGGATATTCAAAGAATTCATACTAACAACATTGCAATCATGCTCATCATTTATACCAAACATTCTATTGAATTTTTCTTCTATCAATTGAGCACAATTTTCCTTTCCATCATTTTCACAAAATACATTATAAAGATGAATAATATGATGCAACCTCAATTCCTTTTTTTGTAGCTTTCTTTTTATAAACCAAACTAGTGATAAAACAAGAAACTAAAAGATTCAATTGCAAGATCTAAAGATATACCTTCAAGAACTCACCTTCCCAGCAACAACGCTAGAAAAGAGCTTGATGTCTACGACACAACTTTATTCTTGTAGACTCGTGTTGGGCCTCCAAGTGTAGAGTTTCGTAGGACAGTAGCAATTTTCCCTCACATGGATGACCTAAGGTTTATCAATCCATGGGAGGCGTAGGATGAAGATGGTCTCTCTCAAGCAACCCTGCAACCAAATACAAGAAATCTCGTGTCCCCAACACACCCAATACAATGGCAAATTGTATAGGTGCACTAGTTCGGTGAAGAGATGGTGATAAAAGTGTAATATGGATAGTAGATATAGGTTTTTGTAATAAGAACAACCAAAAACAGCAAGGTAGCAATTGATAAAACAGAGCATAAAAGGTATTGCAATGCTTGAAAATGAGGCCTACGGTCCGTACTTTCGCTAGTGCAGTCTCTCAACAATGCTAATATAATTGGATCATATAGCCATCCCTCAACATGCGATGAAGAATCACTCCAAAGTTCTTATCTGGCGGAGAACATAAGAAGAAATTGTTTGTAGGGTACGAAACCACCTCAAAGCTATTCCTTCCATTCGATCTATTCAAGAGTTCGTACTAAAATAACACAAAGTTATTCTTTCCATTTGATCTATCCAAGAGTTTGTACTAAAATAACACCAGATGATACACATCAACCAACTCTAATGTCACCTAGATACTCCAATGTCACCGCGAGTATCCGTGAGTTGATTATACAATATGCATCAAACAATTTCAGATTCATAATACTCAATCCAACACAAACCTCAAAGAGTGCCCCAAGATTCTACCGGAGAAACAAAGACGAGAACGTGCATCAACCCCTATACATAGATTACCCCAATGTCACCTCGGGAATCCGCGAGTTGAGTGCCAAAACACATATCAAGTGAATCAATATGATACCCCATTGTCACCTCGGGTATTCATAGCAAGAAATACATCAAGTGTTCTCAAATCCATAAAAGTATTCAATCCGTTAAAATGAAATCTCAAAGGGAAAACTCAATTCACAACAAGATAGAGGGGGAAACACCATATGATCCGACTATATTAACAAAGCCCGTGATACATCAAGATCGTGACATCTGAAGAACAAGAGAGAGAGAGAGAGAGAGAGAGAGAGAGAGAGAGAGAAGAGAGAGAGAGAGAGAGATTAAACACATAGCTACTGGTACAAACCCTCGGCCCCGAGGGTGGACTACTCCCTCCTCATCATGGTGGCCGCCGGGATGATGAAGATGGCCACCGGTGATGATTTCCCCCTCTGGCAGGGTGCCGGAACAGGGTCTAGATTGGTTTTTCGTGGCTACAGAGGCCCGCGGTGGCGGAACTTCTGATCTAGGGTTACCCCCGATGGTTTCTCTATTTATAGGAATTTTTGGCATTGGTTTCACGCTAAGATGGGCATCGAGGTGAGCACAACTCACTGGGGCATGGGCAAGGGCCCAGGCGCACCCGGTGTCTTGTGCCCTACCCCTTCACCTTCTCGTCCTTCTACAAAGCTTCGGGGGTCTCTTTTGTTCCAAAAAAATCGTCAAAAAGTTTCAGCTCATTTGGAGAACTTTCATTTCTGCACAAAAAACAACACCACGGTAGTTCTGTTGAAAACAACATCAGTCTGGGTTAGTTCCATGCAAATCATACCGAAACCATATAAAATTATTGTAAACATGGCATGAATACTTCATAAATTATAGATACATTGGAGACGCATCATGTTGCCGTGGAGGCTAGGTGTCCTAAGTCCCGTCGTAGCATTGTACTCTGGTCTTCTGTCACTAGTTGTCCGGCCACGTAGTCATGTGTGAGTGTGTTGGCTCGGTATTTAGGGATCTGTTGTATCAGAGGGCTACCTCACCACATTGTTCGTTCCGCCGTGTAACTTGATTGTTGTTGCTTTATATATAAAGCGGGGCGAAAGCCTATTTCGAGAAGAACAAGAGCAAATATTTGCATTTCACGAAAGACTGAGTATTGATTTGTTCTAATCATCTTATCCAGCAGCATCGATCCCAAGCGATCAAGAAAGAGGGGTTGATCCACCAGATCCTTTAAGCCTAGTTCCTTCCACACTTGACTTGCTCTTTCGCATTGGAAGATTGTGTGTTTAAAATCTTCATAGCACACTTTGCACCGAGGACATTGTCCACTTGTTTTAATATGTCTACTCGTCAATATTCCCAAAAAAGGAACAACTAGATGATACCCCGCACGTTGTTGCGGAAATGTTTTGCAATATATTCGGTGTAAATTGGTTGTATAAAACATGAATATGTAGAGTGATAATATGAGAACTGAAACTAAAAAAAATGATTTGTGGTGCTTGGTTGTTGTACACTATAAATATCATAATAGTATGTAAATTCTCATCCATGTTTGCATGTTGAGGACATCAATCTACAAACCAAATGTTAATTATCTAGATTAAGAATTAATGTAGCTAAATTAGGAATATGATCTAATAACAACCCTAAGGGTACGCTTACTATGAAAACTGGATGATACCCCGCATGTCATTGCGGGAATGTTTTGCAATATATTCGATGGAAATCAGCATCGATCCCAAGCGATCAAGAAAGAGGGGTTGATCCACCAGATCCTTTAAGCCTAGTTCCTTCCACACTTGACTTGCTCTTTCACATTAGAAGATCATGTGTTTAAAATCTTCATAGCCCACTTTGCACCGAGGACATTGTCCACTTGTTTTAATATGTCTACTCACCAAGATTCCCAGATAAGGAACAAGTAGATGATACCCCGTACGTTGTTGCGGGAATGTTTTGCAATAAATTCGGTAGAAATTGCTTGTATGAAACAAGAATATGTAGAGTAATAATATAAGAACTAAAACTAAAGAATGATTTGTGGTGCTTGGTTATTGTATAATATAAATATCATAATAGTATGTAAATTCTCATCCATGTTTGCATGTTGAGGACATCAATCTAGAAACCAAATGTTAACTATCTGGATTAAGAATTACTGTTGCTAAATTAGAAATATGATCTAATATTATTATTTTCGTGTCGTCAACTTGTGGTTTCTAAAAGCTGAAGCCTGGCCAACAACCCTAAGGGTACGCTTATTATGAAAACCAGATGATACCCCACACGTTATTGCGGGAATGTTTTGCAATCTATTCGATGGAAATCAGCATCGATCCCAAGCGATCAAGAAAGAGGGGTTCACCCACCAGATCCTTTAAGCCTAGTTCCTTCCACACTTGACTTGCTCTTTCACATTGGAAGATCATGTGTTTAAAATCTTCATAGCCCACTTTGCACCGAGGACATTGTCCACTTGTTTTAATATGTCTACTTGCCAAGATTCCCAAATAAGGAACAACTAGATGATTCCCCGCGCGTTGCTGCAGGAACCTTTTGCAATATATTCGGTGGAAATTGGTTGTATGAAACATGAATATGTAGAGTAATAATATGAGAACTAAAACTAAAAGAATTATTTGTGGTGCTTGGTTATTGTATAATATAAGTATCATAATAGTATGTAAATTCTCATCCATGTTTGCATGTTGAGGTCGCTTTTTATTATGCATGGTTGCATGTTGTGGTGGACTTTTCTCCATGCATGTTGAACGATAAGGTGACATACTTGCATGTCGAGAGAAATATGTTAGTGGGGGCTAGTTATTTAGATATAGAAGATGCCATGAAGAGCCCGTCGTCCAAAGATCTTCACTTTTGTTGTAACATTTTGATTTTCATAGTACATGCCGTATCTTATTTACTATGCTTTTGACAATATTCAGAGTAGTTGCAAGGGTACTGTGTTTGTGCTCCCATTCACCAAAGTAAGATGATTTGACTAAGAAATACCCATCCCTAGAATTGTGCCAGGCAACGAAATCTTCTCTATCTGTAACAAGGTGAATAGATAGTATAGATTCCGCATCAACCGACCGAAAAACAAAGTGAATCAAATCCTCGTCCCAATTGCTTGTCACTGGATGAATGAGGTCTGAAACATTTTGCAGCATTACACTTCCTCGAGGTCTTCTCAGCCCCAAATTTGGGCTAGAAGGAACCCAATTGTCATTCCATATATCTGAAGCTAGAGTTAGTTATGCCCCCAAACCGTTTATTCCAAACTCCCATAGTTTATAGGTGGAGTAGAGCTCTCCCAAACATTAGACTAATATAGTGAAGGATTTCCCATCTTTCATTGCATAACTGACATGGTTGTTCTATTCTAGGTTTGTCTCGGCTTTTAGACCATTTTTTTGTGAAAGGGCCTAAGGCCATATATTATGCATCACATGTCTTTACAAACACATTCATATAGAAAATTAAAATTACATTCATATTCTTGGGGTGCCGAAGTCTTCTTCATTCTGCATCCATTGGCAGTGTGTCATAAGCCTATCTCGATGCCACCTCCAAGCCTCCGCCTTGGCAGAGCAAACATTTTTAAACCCAGAAGCTTGTAGAAGTAGCGGCCAAAAAGTCATCGATGCAGACCAGGAGTCCTTTGGAACGCCTCCTTGGCGGAGCAAACTTTTTAAAACCTAGGATCTTGTAGAAGAAGTAGACAGAAAACCATCAATGTAGACCAGGAGACACCGGCATCCACGATCCACAAAGCAAACTGTCGCCCTGGAGAAGAAAACACCAATAAGGGTATGAAGAAGCTTCGAAGACCACGGAAGCCAACCAAATCTTGATTGATCACCGGAAACCTAAATCGACCAGATCACGAAAGGCCTCCACACGTCTTCCATCAGTGATAAGCACACCAACAAAGCAAGGAAAGAGCGCGGAGAATATTATTTCTACACTACAACAATTCCGCCGCCTTGTCGCCCAAAACCAAACTCGAAGGCTTTCTAAAGAGAATCTAAAAGGGAACAAACACCCATGTCGTTGCATGACAAGTACGTGTCTAATGCCGAGCTCGCCGCAGTTAGGACGATGCACCAACTCCTTCTTCTCTAGTGACCTAGTCAGGCCGGGCCACCTTAGAATACTGCTGCTCCGGATCACCAACGCCTCCATCGAGCCCCATCTAGCAAAAAACCGCTACTCGAGCACACATCTTCTTCGCCATCCCATGGCATCCCCTCCAACTCCTCCACAAGCATGCCACCCACGATCAGGACCTCCCCGCCACCATCAGGGTCACACGGACTTCGCCCCCATGACATGCATAGGCAACGATGAAAAGGGAAGTACATGGGTGT
>NC_041391.1:233301261-233315797 GCF_002162155.2 Triticum dicoccoides
TTTTTCATAATCCGCTTTTAGATGGTCTTATATTATATGAATAATAGTATCTCTAAAAGTATATACTACTCGGTCTTATGAGGGTAGAAGATGGTTCTCACTTACGTCAACAGAGCAGTAATGAAGGTGACATGCTGATTAGGCTTTGTTTGGTTAAAGTGGGCTAATCATTAACTTTCCATTTTTTACAACTATATTACTAAGGAGCTTTGCAATTAAATGCAACACAACACAATTGTAGGCAATAGACCATCCACAAAATGAGTTAGGCTGCTCATAGTGGGAGTAATATAAATAGTAACATGCATGTCACATGGGGCAAAAATATGATTTGACAATTAATTAATGAGGAGAGGTGCAAATAGAGTAAAATATGTTACCATCATATAGCGGTTTCCAATGTAAAATGACTCTATAAAGTAATAAATGAAGCTCCTTCGCCATCCCATGGCAACCCCTCCAACTCCTCCACAAGCAGGCCACCCGCGATCAAGACCTCCCCGCCACCATCAGTGTCACACGGACTTTGCCCCTGCGACACGCACAAGCAACAACGAGAAGAGAAGTACACGGGGCGACGACTAGTGTTTTGGTCGCAGCCTTGGAGCATGGGGAGAAAGAATGTAGGAAACAAACATTTTCATAATCCGTTTTTAGATGGTCTTATAATACATGAAAAATAGTATCTCTAAAAGTATATACTACTCGGTCTTGTGAGGGTAGAAGATGGTGTTCTCCCTTAGGTCAATAGAGTAGGAATGAAGGTGACATACTGGTTAGGCTTTGTTTGGTTAAAGTGGGCTAATCATTACCTTTCCATTTTTACAACTTATATTAGTAAGGAGCTTTGTAATTAAATGCAACGCACCACAATTTTAGGCAATAGACCATCCACAAAATGAGTTAGACTGCTCTTTGTGTGCTACTCTTTTAAGGGCCAAGTACTATCCTAATGGTGATTTGCTGAACTCCAAGCCAAAGCATGGTGCTTCCTTCACATGGCAAAGTATTATGGAAGGCATCACTACTCTCAAGCGAGGTTATATTTGGCGAGTGGGGGATGGACATAACATCAACATTTGGGAAGATGCCTGGATCCCAAATTGTGCCACTAGGAAGATTGTTACCCCTAGGGGAGGGCACTTGTTATCAAAAGTCGTAGATTTGATTGACCCGGTCTCCAACAGTTGGGATGAGGACCTGATTAGACAAACTATGTGGACCATTGATGCACAACGAATTCTTTCAATCCCAATTTCGCAACATAATATGACAGATTTTATTGCCTGGAGTTATACGAAAAATGGTATGTTCTCAGTACGGTCTGCTTACTCTGTGGAGTGGAACTATCAGTATGGGAGCAAACTAAAATATTCCAACGGGATGGGACGAAGCACACCTAACCCTATATGGTGTCAGATATGGAAGTTATCTTGTCCGGCTAAAGTCAAAAAATTTGTATGGCGGACACTACATGGCACTCTCCCATGTCGGGCAACACTCACTAATAGGCACATGAAGGTCTCACCCTCTTGCCCTACCTGCTCTCAGGGTGTAGAAGATACGAAGCACTTGCTTTTCCTTTGTAGAAAAGCGAATGAGGTTTGGAAAAGGCTAGGGTTGGATTTGATTATTGAGAGAGCTTGTGAGATTGATCGTGCTGGAGAGGCAACATTGGAATACCTATTACTCCTTCCAAATCAACATCTGCGCATTATGGGGTACGAAAATGTTCGAGAAATGATAGCTATCTCAGCTTGGTATCTATGGTGGGAAAGAAGGAAATTAGTGCACAAGGAACTAACTCAAAATGCGACTCAAATCTCAATGAGGATCATAGCTCTTACATATAATTTTGTAAACGCATCATTTTCAAAGGCGTCCATGAAAAAGGGGGGTTGGCAATGTCCTTCTAGGGGCTTTGTGAAACTCAATGTTGATGCCTCTTTTGACCACGACTTGTTGGAGGGTACGTTGGGGGCAGTATTGAGAGACGACAAAGGTAGGTTTATTGCAGGAGGGAATGGAAAGATAGACTACTGCGCGGATGTTCTCATGGCAGAGGCCTTAGCTCTCAAATTTGGCCTAAATTTAGCGCAAAGGGCAGGATGTAATGGCCTAATCATCAACTCTGACAATCTGGAGGTGATTGAGACCATGCAGGACGGAGGACAATCAACGGGAGCGGCGGCGGCAATCTTCGATGACTGCTATCACTATGCTTGTGATTTTATCATGGCTAAATTCGAACATTGTAATAGAGAGGCAAATACAGTAGCACATGAACTTGCTAGATTAGCTAGGTTTTTTCCGACTTCGGATTGGTTTGAGGAGCCTATTACTGAAATTGTAACGTTTCTCACAAACGATGTATTGGTTATTGATAATGAATAAAATTTCATTTTAATTCAAAAAAAAAAGAGTTAGACTGCTCATAGTGGCAGTAATATAAGTAGTAACATGCATGCCACATAGGGCAAAAATATGATGTGACAAATAATTAATAAGGAGAGGTGCAAATAGAGTAAAAAATGTTGCCATCATATAGTGGTTCCCAATGTAAAATGACTATAAAGTAATAAATGAAGCTCTCTATATGTAGTACTAGCTCCCTCCTGATTTATTAGTTCTCCTTGTTGTTTAAGTCAAACTTTGATCTTTAATTTAACTATTAAAAAATAAGTTATATACCCTAAAATTAATATTATTAGAAACATCTTTCAAATATGAATCCAACAATATAAGTTTTGTGACATACAACTTATAATTTGTCAGTCAAATTTACAATTAAAATTGGGCAAAAAATACAAATGAGACCAATAAACCCAAATGGAGGTAGTAGACTTTGCATTGTACAACAGGGCATGTTACTGGTTTAAGTTACTCTCACTATGACTCCTTATCGTAGTAGTACGTATTATCTTGCTGGCAGGCGGGCCAGGGCTCACCCAAAGTCCAACCTCAACAGACACATGGGCCCTCTTCAGATCGTAGCCCGGAAGGCCGTGTGCCAGCTCAGCGCGGATCCATTCAAGGCCGCGCCCGAGGAACTAGCCGTTACAACACCCCACTTTCCCCACTATCTCGCCCATCATCGTCCCCACCTAGGATTCTTCCTCTACTACTGCTACCATATCACACGCCCCTCCTCCCCTCCCCGCAATCCTCCCAAATCCCCAAACCCAAGCCAATTTTTCCAGTCGCAAAGTTCCCCAATCCGCGGCGACATCGATCCCCAAATCCTCGCTCCTCGGCCGCGATGATGTTCACGGAGGGCCTCGACGAGTCGGCCATCAGCTGGATCAAGCAGGGCACGGACACTCCTCCGGCCGCGGCGAGGTCCCCGCTGGCGGAGCGGCTGCCTCTGGGCCAGATCTCGGCGGACGCGGCGGCGCCGAGGAGCCCCGCGCTGTACAACAGGGCGTGCGTCGGCCTCTTCTCCCCCAAGAGCCTGCCCCCGCCGGTGCGAACCGCCACGCGCCACTCGGGGCTCCTCGGCCGCCACTCCGTGCTCCTCGCCGCGGACTCCGAGGAGGAGGAGGAGGGGGAGGAGAGCGTCGCGTCCTGGGGGCTGACCGAGGACTGCGGCTACGGCTACTTCTCTGACCACACGGCCGAGGAGGACGGGGTGTGCTCCAGCGACTCCAGCCTGTTCCGGAGGGCGAGGGACCTGTACGGTAATGGCGTCGAGGACGAGGTCACGTCGCAGTTCAGCCGGAGGGGCGGCGGGCTTGCCCGGGGACAGTCCAAGGAGAACCTTCGGGTCGAGGTGCGAGCCGCGGCCGCGGCCGCGTTTGCCGGGAAAAGCTCCCGTGGTCAGGATCAGGTGGACTGCACCTCGCATGTAAGGATGCTACTCCAGCTTGTTTGATATTTTCTACTGTACAATTAGCGATTACTGAATCCTGTTGGTTAACAGTTCCATCCATGCTTGTTCATGCTTCATAATTACTCCCTCCGTCCCCTAATATAAGAGCGTTTTTGACACTAGGGAGTAGAAGTTTGCATAGGTGCGCAATTGTGCTGGCAAAAGTAGGAAGCAACTCTAATTATTATTTTTATCCAGGAGCGCTACGTTGATGTGCAGAAATTCCAGGATTTCGGGCCACCGAGTGCTCCCCCAATTGCCGCACGAGGTGGGGAGGTGGATGGCATTTTCGATGCAATTGGTGAGAGCAACGATCACTACTTATTGCAAACATAGTTTATTTGTATTTCCGTTTGCCTGGAAAAGATAATTAGACCATTACTTGATGTGCAAATAGCTGACGAGAGCGCAGGCTTTGAGAAGACTGAGATCTCCTCAGTGGCGGATATACTGGCTCAATATGTTCATGAGCTTCCTACGAGGTACAGTAGATCATAATTTACATTTTGGAGTAGTTCAGGCACATGATTGCTTTTTTTTCCGTCTAACGAAAAAAATGCAATTCAGATCAACTGTTCAGGCGGATGGTGTTCAGATGCCGTACATCGAGAACAATTTATTAGCTCAGATACCCAGATTCACAACCAAGTGCGTTATTTATTTACTTGATACCCATTTGTAGACGTTTCATCTGTTTCCTGTTCTTATCGACCACTTCTTTACTTGACAGTGTCCAAAATGCATGGCAATCATTTGTTGCATATGATGCATGCTTTCGGCTTTGTCTGAATGCATGGGCAAAAAATTGCATGGAGGCTCCAGAATTCCTCCGCGATGAGTGCATGGTACTTAGAAGCGCCTTTGGGTATGCAACAACTCATGCATGAATTAATGTTATGGGTGATCTAGCTTTATGTCATTTGCCCTTAATATGCCTTTGGGCTCACAGCTTATGAACTCTTTATGCTGAATAGAATACAGAAATTTTTGCTTCATCCGAAGCATAAGAATCAAGATGATGGAAAACATACCTATGATAAGGATGAAAGTTGTAGCATGAAGGCAAGGAAACTTGTTAAACGGATTGAGATCGAAGGTATGACTCAGAACCACAGAACATCATCTATATAATATAGATTTCAACTTCAGTTTTTCTTAAACTGGAAATAATATCATTGAACAAACTCTTTTTGGAAATGAAATGTTAACAATCAACGCATTGCAGAATTTAAGTGTACAGATTACTTTGCGTGTGCGTTTCAAAAAAACTAATGGTTTGTTCTCATATTCTTATTGTTTGCTAACAGTAAGAAAGATACGTGTTGTACCGCAAAGACCAAAGCTTCGCTCAACGTCATCCTTTAGAAATCTCTACATGCAAGCTGGTAGCGAGTATGTCAGACAGATTTCTAAAATTCTGAAGAGCCAGGTTACTATGCTGACATCCACATCATCTACATCTTTGCCAGAAGGTTAAGAGGGTGCAAATGCTTTTATGGCTTATACCTGACAGAGTTCATTTCTGTATTTAGTAACACAATATCATACTTGCAGAAATGTTTACATGCACACTAGAATTAAAAAGCTCCCTCAAAGGTCAACAAAGAGATTCCATTTCTCTGCAATATTTGAAGCCGGGGACTGGTGAATCTCAACTCTTGTAAGTTCTATCCTACTCTCCCTCTGTTCCAAATTATCTGAACTTCTAGCTTTGTCCTAAGTCAAACTTCGTTAAGTTTGATCAAGTCTCTAGGAAAATATATTAACATCTACAACACCAAATTAGTTTCATTGGATTCATCATAACGTATATTTCCATACTATATATATTGACATATTTTTCTATAGAGTTGGTCAAACATAGAGAAGTTTAACTTAGAACAATACTAGAGCTTCAAATAATTGGGAACAGAGAAAATAGCTATGATTGTGTTATACACTTACATATTCATTCTACCAATGGAATTAAAATATTTGCTCAGACAATGTTCTTGAACCATCTACTAACAGTTAATACTTATGCTTCAGTTATCTAGAGGGCCAGGGAGACACTATTCTTGTTGAAGTACAAGACAACAATAGAGTTGTCATAGGCCATGCAGAAATTCAAGTTTCATCATTCAGTGATGCCCACGTATGTATTCTCAGTGCTCACATCCTCATTGTTGCAGTTGATTCATGAGTGTACTAAAATCCATTTCTCAATTGTACAAATTTGGAAACAGCAGGAGGAATTCACCAGATGGTGGCCTCTATACCTTGAGGATCAAGAATGTGTGGGCAAAATTCAGCTTTGTCTGAACTTGTCCATGCCTTCGGACAATTATGGATCTGCAAAGGTCTGCTCTTTTATTCTCCTCCTTATTATGAGTGTGCAAACATTAAATATCTATCTTAATCTTAATGGTATTGTAAAAATAGATGCTGCAAGGTGGTCTGGCTGTCGATACAATTATATATGACATGGTTCTGGAAGCAGCAATGAGAGCTCAAAATTTCAACAGCAAAATGTTGCACATCAGTGGTTCGTGGAAATGGCTGTTGGATGAATTTTCTGATTACTATGGGGTATCAGACGCATATAGAAAATTGAGGTGATATATTATTTGGTTGTGTACGTTCAGTGATGGCTAGTAAATATAGCAAAACTTGATATTGGTATCTATGACATTTTACAGGTACCTTTGTTATATTATGAATGTGGCAACACCAACAAAGGATTGCTTGGAACTTACATATGAGCTGCTTCTCCCTGTCATAAAAGCACGGGATGACAGAACTTTAACAAGACAAGAGGTAATCTTTACATTAGGCTACTCCCAGTGGGTTGTCTCTTGTTGCAATACAATTTCAACATTGCATAGTATCTTAAGCTCTTTCGTGGACCATTCGAGCATTTGTATGACTCCACCTCAGATTGTTTCTAGGGCCTTGTGACAAGAGCTGTATATAAGATACAGCTATAATCTCTCTCGTCATTAGTTAGGATGTCACCAATGCATTTTGGCCTATTTGCACCTTGGAGCACTGGGAGAGGCCCTAAAAAGGTCATGTTACAACATGAATACATGGCCAATAATTCATAGAAGTTTAACATGTCCTAGGGGACACGATGTGTACTAATTTGTGTACCTCTAGGCTGCTAACACCCCTGTTTTTTCTTCAAGTGGAAAGGTGGTCGTTAGCTTCCACTAGACATACCCTGGTTTTGTACATGAAAAAGGCTCCATGCAAATACTGCCAGACGACAAGAATACATAGGCCAATACTTTTAAGATGTCCTAGCGAACACAATGTGTACTAAATTCTAGACTACCAGCACCCCCAGTTTTTTCTTTAAGAGGAAGGTGGCTGTTAGCCTTCACGAGACAAGAGAGGTCTTTACATTAAAAAGGTTCCATGCAAATACTGTCAGATGACATGAATACATAGGCCAATAATTCATATAGTGTAAGAAGTTCAAAATGTCCAAGTGAACACAGTGTGAACTAAAACAGGCATGTGTGCCAAAGGTACAGCCACCCAGTGACCGTCTCTTTTCATCACTTATGTCAAGTATTAACAGAATTATTAAAGGCCTCATTCTTTTAAGGCAGGCAAGCGCCTCTCTAAAAAACAGAATTGTGGCAGAAATTGGATAACATTTTACGGAGCCTTGATTATTTTGTATGTGTGTGCAGAGAAGTATACTGCTTGACTGTGAAGATAGGATCAATGTTCTTCTTGCGATTGTGTTCGAAAATTATAAATCACTGGATGAGCTTTCTATTACGGGCTTATCGGAGCTATTTGGCCCGATATCAGATTGTGCTGCACCAGCTTTGGCACCTGCAGTTCAGATATTCAGTGTATTGCATGATATACTCTCTAATGAAGCACAGAGCATACTCAGGAGCTATCTGCAGGTCAGATATCCGAAATGCATACTTTGACGAAGTATTTTTCATTCAGATGCCATTTTTTTTCTCAGAGCGACGAGTCGCACATGTCTAACTTATATAGGGGATGGTGAAGGCATTTATGTTTCCAATTTTATAGCTCAAACATATGTGATATTAGTACTTGTTCTATGCTGATTGTTCAAACACAGTACAGGCTAATAAGTTTATCATTATGATTATTTCTGATATTAGCTAAAGATTTCAAAGTATTTAATAGTCCAGTTTGGAGACTTGCATATTTAATAGTCCAAGTTTGGAGACAAGTGAATTAGGGAAAACATGCTTCATTGGTTCGCATATGGTGCAGCTTACTCTCTTCTGAAAATTATATACCCCCGCTGTCCACAAATGTAAGACGTAAAGACCTCTCTTGTCTCATGAAGACATTATGCGTTAACATATTGGTTCGCATATTGTGAATCTTGATGTCTGCTTTAATCTCAAGACTTATGTTAATGCATTTTTTGAGATAGCATTGATCCTGTCTTTACTTTGCCAGGCAAGTGCCTCCTTTCTAAAAAAACAGAATTATGACAGAAATTGGATAACATTTTACGGAGCCTTGATTATTTTGTATGTTTGTGCAGAGAAGTATACTGCTTGACTTATGTTAATGCATGATCTCAAGACTTATGTTAAATTAAACTGCCAAAATGCCTTACATTTGTGGACAGGGGGAGAACCATAGATGGATTAAAGTTTCACCTATGATGCAACTTGCATTAGACTAGCATAAATAAAGGGTCTAGATGTATATTTGTTGATTATTTGTATAACCATATGTAAACAAATAAATCTCCCTTTTACAGACTGCTGCTGCAAAGAGGTGCAGGAGGCATATGATTGAGACAGACGAGTTCATGTCAAGCAATAATGACAATCTTCTTACTGACGACATGACTATTTCTGCTGCCTATCTCAAAATGAAGACATTATGCATTAACATAAGTCTTGAGATTCAAGCAGACATCAAGATTCACGATCAGAATATACTCCCAAGGTAGCAAATACTCCCTCCGTTCCCAAATATTTGTCTTTCTAGGCATTTCAAATGGACACAACATACGGATGCATGTAGACATATTTTAGAGTGTAGATTCACTCATTTTGCCCCGTACGTAGTCACTTGTTGAAATCTCTAGAAAGACAAATATTTCGGAACGGAGGGAGTATATGCTTGCTGTAGTAAAAGTATTTTTGTTTGCTTAGATACTACTCAGAATTCCGCTCACATTTTCCCCTTTTAGTTCGATAGATCTTCCAAACATAGCAGCATCTCTCTATAGTACAGAACTATGCAAACGGTTGAAGGGTTTTCTCTCTGCAAGTCCCCCATCAAGACCCTTACAACATGTTGCTGAACTGCTCATTGCGACTGCTGATTTTGAGAGAGATCTTGACTCCTGGCAAGTCAGGTAAGATAGAAACAACTAATAGATCATACAGTGGATATACTTTTACTGTATTCTCCAATTGATATGTGTCTCCAAATGCCCAAACCACAGATTCTTTTCAGCTGATTCGTTTTCTTTCATTTATACAATTGTAGACCTGTTCATGGGGGTGTACTTTCGAGGGAGTTGTTTCATGATTACATTATGGTGTGGATTGAAGATACCCGGTTGCACTTGCTTGATTATTGCAAAGCTGAGAAGGTAACCATAAACACACATCGTAGATAAAAACAGATCTTTTGTCTGACCTTAGCAGTTGGACTTCCTTGCATAAACTCTTGCCCTTTTGCAGTTATCCTATCCTGCAGCATCTACAACTTCACCATTTGTCGAGCAAATATATGAGCAAATAAGAGAAAGCATAAATGAGTATGGAGTAGTTATCAACAGATGGCCTCAATATCTAATGAGTTTGGAGAGTGTATGTGCCATCACCTTGAATCAGTTTCCCACATTTTTCATGTAATGCACTCGACTGATATTCCTTTTCTCTTACTCAGGCTATTGCTGATGTCGAAAGAGAAGTTATGAAGGCACTGGAGAAGCAATACATGGAGACTCTAATGCCTCTGAGAGACGGCATACCAAAAATTCTTGAGAAGCATGTTCAAAGGCTGACAAGAAGACAATCGGTAGCTCCATATGTTGTGCCAAATCAGGTATATAAGCTTGCATCATATCATGTGGTTAGTTCAGTCTATCTAAAAAAATGTGATTTGTTCAGTGGGTCGTTCACTAATGACCAGCTGATTGTTCTTCATCACAGTTAGGAACATTCATGAATACAGTTAAAAGAATGCTAGATGTGTTACACTGCCGGGTTGAGGATATTCTCAAATCGTGGGCAGCATATCTAACCATAGCAAACGGGACCACACTTTTTGGAGAGCAAATGAACTCCATCACTGTCATGTTGAGAAAGAAGTACAAGAAATACCTGCAGGCAATAGTGGAGAAGATTGTTAGTGAAGTAAGGATTATTCTGACACATTCTTAATGCTAATACCGTTCATCTGATTTAGACGAGACATTACATACATAGAGGTCACAATTTTGATTGTTGATTTCAGACACAAGCTAATCGGACTACAAGGCTAAAACGAATTCTTGAAGAAACAAAAGAGACTGAAGGTGAAAGTGAAATGCGTGAAAGGATGCAGGCTCTCCGTGCACAACTCTCTGATTCCATACACAACCTCCACGGGGTCTTTTCCTGCAGAATATTTGTTGCTATTTGCCGAGGTTTCTGGGATAGGTTGGGCCAGGTAAATACGAGGAGAAAAAACTTCTCCAAATGCTGCCATGACAATTTATGCTTACATATTAACTACATTTTGGCAGATTGTGTTGAGGTTTCTCGAGAGCAGAAAGGAGAACAGGATTTGGTACCGTGGATCCGATTACGCTCTAGGGGTAAGCCCACACTCATCATAAATATTCATCTGGGAATCAGCTCTAAGAAATGAAAACTGTTATTGGAAAATAGTAAGTTAGATGTCCTACAGTGTTTTATCTTATGTTAGGGAAGCAGCTCTAAGTAAACTGTATTAGGACGCAGCTCTTATATTATGTAAGCCCACACTCATCATCAACATTTATGTTATATTAGGGAAGCAGCTCTAAGAAATTAAATCTGTTACTGGAAAATAATAATACGGAATAATAGCATGGGCAATGTACACCGAGATAAACTAACAAGTTTGGTGTACCTGCAGTGTTCATCTTATACTCACTCGCATATTGGATGTAATAGTGTCTTATATTATGGGACGGAGGGACTATTAGGGGATGTAATAGTGTTCATCTATGTAACGAAAACTGTTATTGGAAAATAATAATGGAATGGCAGCACAGTAGCACGCATCGAGATATAATTATGGTGCTCCTCACAAAAAAGAAGTTACTATTATAGTGCTTATAAAGTTTGTATCACTTCATAGAGAATACTGGACTACATTTCCAGTGGGTGGTTCCATGCATTATCAAGGGACGACCAAGTTATATATGAAACTATAGATCACAGTGCAACATCTTGACAACAATAAGCGAGTAGATCCTTAGGATGACGGAGCTAGTAATATGGTGTAGTTTATAAATCTATTAATCCTGAGGAGCTACCTTGTGCAGATCCTGGATGACGTCTTCGCATCAGAGATGCAAAAGCTGCTGGGCAACGCTCTCCAGGATAAGGACCTGGATCCACCGCAGTCGGTGATTGACGCTCGCTCTATCCTCTGTTGAGGGCGGCGTGGGAGAAGAACCGTGTAACATTCAGAAGGATCTCTGCTGAGAAGATCTGAAACATGTCCGAGGTGAAAGTTCGGTTTTGCTTTGTTTTAGTGTGCAGAATATATGTATACAGGTAGAGATGGCTCCATTCTTTCTGTTCATAGTGGGTTGGTAATTGTTTCAGAAAGTGAAGAGGAAAGTAGTGTAATTGGTTAGTGGCAAGCAAGATTTGCTTTCCAAAGAGTATATGTGTAATCGGCGATTGACGCTCGCTCTATCCTCTGTTGAGCGAGGCGTGGGAGAAGAACCGTGTAAACACTCGGATGGAGAAGATCTGAAATATGTCCGAGGTGAAAGTTTGGTTTTGCTTTGTTTTAGTGTGCAGAATATATGTATAAAGGTAGAGATGGCTCCATTCTTTCTGTTCATAGTGGGCTGGTGATTGTTTCATAGTGGCAAGCAATATTTGCTTTCCAGAGAACTTTGGAATTTCTTGAAAAAAAGAGAGTATATTTGGCAGCTGAACTTCTCTGGAGAGTTCAGTTATGTGATTACATGTTAGATGTCAGCCAATGAAATCAGAAATTTGGCTGTCACAGGATTTGTCTTTGGGGTGGTTGTTTCCAGTTGTTAAATCGAATAAACTATCCCTAGGCAGATCTCTTTGTTACAAAAAAAGGCTTTTCGCCCCTGATCATCAACAACCCGGTACAAACGCACGCCACCACAACACACACACCCAAGGCCGGATACATAGACGCTGAGCGCAGCAACATCACTCCTAGCACTACCACCGTGAAGAGATGAAGCTGCATACGACGAACCGTGGGCTCCAATGCGGCGTCTTCAGGAAGGAAATGACACCGGAGCGCCGCCACCAACCGATCCGAGGATGTTTCCCATGGAGCTGCACGACGGGCAATATAGAGCCACGACGATGCCTTCAAGAAGGGAACGAGCTTGCCGCCGCCAGTCCATCCGAAGATAGAACAAGTTTTCACCTTGGCCAACACTCATCGCCACCGAACGCCACATCTCGCCTACCACGCCGCCCACACGGCCATGGCCACCGGGCAGCACCAAGCCATGGGGCCTCGCCCGAGACCTGCCGCTACCCCAACCAAAGAGACGAGCGGAAAGGTCCCACCTTACGCACCCCTGGGCAACCCCCAACCCCGAGACCCAATAGGCCAGCCAGCATTGGCTTCCATCGACTCGTCCTGCAGCACTGGGCGCAAGATGAGCTCGGTCTGCAGCACCGTGCGCGAGACGAGGTCGGTCCTGTTGCATCGTGCGCGAGACGAGCTCGGTCCTGATGCACCGTGCGGGAGACGAGCTCGGTCCTGCCGCACCGGGCGCGAGACAAGTGATGGACCGCAGCTGGGAGAAGTGATGTACACATGGTTACCTCGGATAAAATCATGATTGTTACATGTGGACATATTTTCCAGGTGACCTCAATTAACAATTACACCATATATTATTTTTTTTGCCCAAGACAAAATTACGACACCAAATCTTATTTTGTACAGAATTAATAGAGAACTATGTGTCAAGATGAAGAAAGAGATCACCAGCCTTTTGAAACAATCAACAACAGCACTGTTTGCTTACAAGAAAAAGAAAGTATATATTCTGATGGGCCATGCAAGAGATGCAACGTGCATGCAAGGGGGTGGGCCCCGGACCAACATGACGCATGCATGCAATTTAGTGCAAACCAGATGGGCTTGAGAAGGCCTCATGCCGTACGACTACAGAGATCGATCCACCGACGCCAGAATCAAGTGGCGGCTGCCCCGGTTTCTTTAATAAATAGCTAGCTATTGTTAGGGTTTAGACTCGGGTTTTTGTTTAGAGAAGTTTAGCTTTAGCTATTTTTATTTGTCTTCGCTCGTAGTGGCTAGTGCGACCGTCAAGGCATCTATCGGAACCCCATCTTGTGAGATTAATCCCATCTAGCATATTCGCAATTTTGAGATTGCTTGGCTATTATTTTCTTGCATGTTCTTCGATTTGCTTGCAGGGAAAATCCTTCGTGGATAGGTCAATCGCGCCGTTGGCTCGGTTGATAACGCCGTGGAGTTGGTTCAGCGATTGTCGTGGATATCAGTCGTGTACGGTTCTCCCTATACGGTTGGTAGCCGGACCGTGAGGGTCAAGTCCCACCCAAAATCGTAGTTATCTTCCTCTCATCGAAAGATCGGGCCCCAGTTCACATCAAGTGGTATCAGTTTTCAGGTTCATCGGTGAGAGATTTACAATTTTATTAGGTTAGATTGTTTTTCAGTCCTACAACCCACAAAAAAAGCCCAAAAAAATTAGATTAGTTCATCCGCTGCACCTATTTTTTTTAGCCTTTAGCAATTTGCATCTAGTATTTGCATCGTTGAATTCTTGGTTGCATTTATCCCGGTATTAGTGCTGGTTTAGATTAGTTTGGGAGAAAATTATCTACTACTCCCTCCATTCCGAAATAATTGTCTTTCTAGCCATCTCAAATGGACTACAACATACGGATGTATGTAGACATGTTTTAGAGTGTAGATTCACTCATTTTGCTTTGTATGTAGTCACGTGTTGAAAACTCTAGAAAGACAATTATTTCGGAATGGAGGGAGTAGATCGCACTCGTTTTTGTCTACCAAGATTTTCTGCCGAGTTGGTTGTTCATCCAAAAAAAAAACAATTAGATCTTCGTCGGTGCAGTGCCGATCATATCGCTCCGTCCGCCGCCGCATCTCACGCCTGTTCGTATCATCATTCTTTTTAGTCGTCCGCTTGCACCACGAGTCCATCCATCTACAGGCGCCTTTGCTTCACGCGGGTAAACATCCATCATTGCACCCATCGCTGTCCGCTGTGTCTGCCTTGTACGTTTTCTACTTGCTTGTACTATTGATTGTTGGGAATTGCCTAGACACAGGTATTTCATTAATTTCCAATATCCAGTAGTACAACCGGTAGCTCCTAGTAGCCTTTGTTTCAGTCCTGTTATCCTCTTCAATCGTGTGTATACTTTGGTAACCGGCCTGGTAAAAAAA
>NC_041391.1:233316249-233359031 GCF_002162155.2 Triticum dicoccoides
AAAAAAAAAAAGAAATAGAAAAAAAATCAGGCCGGCTAGCATCTATTCTAGGCTGTTTTGTTCTGTTCTGGACTAGCATCTATTATTTTTGCTGCTACTTGATCGCCACTCCATCTATCATATATTTTCGAGCTTTGTCATACATTGCGGATATACCTCACTTATATCTAGCTACTTGGAGCTATCATATTTTCATTCGGTTTTCACTCCCTTGATTCAGTATCTGGGCTTAGATTATTTTATCTCTTACTAGTCGACTGCCAGCACTAGTTAGGAGTTTGAGCAATTATTCAACTTGCATTGCTATTTGCTAAATTGTGCCACTGATATTGTGAGTTGAGAAGCCTTTGCCAAGCTACACTTTTTCTACCAATAAATACAGGTTCCGGCTCTACTGATTCCTGGTTATCGCTCCATCCAATCTTCATCTATCGTTTGAGGCCAACACCAACGCGCCGATCACCACCTGCTGCATTGGTAAGAACAAGTAAGAATTTGATACTAAGCTTGAGTGTGAGAGAAATTTTGTCCACCACATCCTGTTAGTTCATAGGGATTATAAATTGTGTTTTTTTCTCTTTCGCTAACAATGACATAGGATCAACCCACACTTGAGGGTCTCACCGCGGATGTGAAAGTCACCAGCGAGCGTCTTGCCCAACTTGAGGGTGCTCAGATTGCGACCGAAGAAAGGCTCAAGGCCATAGAGGATGCACAGGGTGTTGCAAACACACAGCTAAAGGACATCTTGTCACGTCTTGACGACTTGCGGACTGCACCCCCCATCAACAACAATGTTGATCCTCGCAACTCCCCGGGTGGCGGCGCTATTTCGCGAGCTCGGCGTGTGCCCATGGGCCATCCACAACACCCAGCTACTGCCACTGATGCCGCCACCATAAACCAGCACCAACAAATTCCTCCCGCCGTCGAGCAACATGGGGACAACTACGAGGATTATTCTGGTGACATCAAAGACGACCAAATGGTCAACCACCACAATGACCGTGCTCATCGACAACTACGTTACAACTGTCACGGTATGACACGAGGTCAACCCAGGTATGATGTTAGAGATTATGAACACTCTAGTGCCAAAATCAAATTTACTATGCCTGCTTTCAACGGTAAATATAATCCAGATGTTTATCTTGACTGGGAACTTTCTGTTGAACAAAAATTTGCATGTCATGATATTCCTGAGAACCAAAGAGTTAGGGCAGCCACTAGTGAATTTACAAACTTTGCTTCCATGTGGTGGAGTGAATATTGTCGTATTAATGCAAATAATATACCTACTACTTGGGATGTTTTAAAACGAACTATGCGACAGCGTTATGTTCCTTCATATTATGCTCGTGATAAGCTAAATGAATTGCAACGTTTAAAACAAGGTAGTAGTTCTGTAGAGGATTATTATCAAGAATTGCAAACTGGTTTAGTGCGATGTGGATTAGTTGAAACCGACGATGCTATGATGGCTAGATTTTTAGGTGGTTTGAATCGTGATATTCATGATATATTGGACTATAAGGAGTTCAGTTCTATTACTCGTTTATTTCATTTTGCTTGTAAAGCTGAAAGGGAAGTACAGGGACGACACAACAAGGGACGAGGTAACTTTTCTGCAGGTCGTCACTCATCATGGACACACTCTCCAACTATCCCACCCACTACCGAGGCAACACCACATATCTTGAACAGTGGTGCACTCCCAACAAGTTTGAAATCAGCTCCACAATCCTCTGCGGCATCGAGAGCAATTTCTCAAGCACCCACCACTTCGTCTGGATGCACAAGAGACATGAAGTGTCATATATGCAAAGGTGACGGGCACTTGATGAAGGACTGCCCAAATAAGCGTGCATTCATTGTGCGGGAAGATGGTGAGTACTCCTCTGCTAGTGATTTGGATGAAGATACACATGCTATGCTTGCCTCTAATAATGCAGGTGACACCAAGGAGCATGATACAGAGGAGATACATATTAATGCCGAGATGGCAGATCAATACCCAAGCCTTGTAACCATGCGAGTACTTAGTGCCCAGGTGGGGCATACTAAGATGCCTCAACGCCATAATCTTTTTCAAACTAAGTTTGTTTTCAAAGGGCATTCTGTTAGTGTAATCATTGATGGTGGAAGCTGCAATAATTTGGCGAGTATTGATATGGTAGAGAAACTTTGCCTCACCACTACACGACACCCCCATCCATATTACATCCAATGGTTCAACGACTGTGGTAAGTTGAAGGTAACACGTCATGTGAGGGTCCATTTTACACTTGGTTCGTATCATGATTATGTTGATTGCGATGTTGTTCCTATGCAAGCTTGTTCTTTATTGTTAGGTCGACCTTGGCAATATGATAATAGTGTTATCCATCATGGTAGAACAAATTCATATAGTCTCATGTTCGAAGGAAAAACCATTAACTTGCTTCCCATGACCCCTGATAAAATAATAAATGATGAAAAAGCTAAATCAACGGATCGTATTACGCATAGTATGCTTACTATCAATTCTGAAAAATTTTCGTTGAGTGCCCCAACTTATGATCTGGACAAACCGCATGCTCAGCTAGTTCAGTTTCGTCCCCATACTTCATATATAGACTCTGTGTGGGATAAAATTTATCATGTTATTCATAATGGTGCTATTCCAAATTTCTCACATCCGCATGAGCTAACACATTCGAAAGAGAATATACATGTTGCATCTAGTTTTGCTTTGCCCTGTGATGAGTTTCTGGTACACAAAAGTCGAGGACGACATGGTTACCTCGGATAAAATCATGATTGTTACATGTGGACATATTTTCCAGGTGACCTCAATTAACAATTACACCATATATTATTTTTTTGCCCAAGACGAAATTACGACACCAAATCTTATTTTGTACAGAATTAATAGAGAACTATGTGTCAAGATGAAGAAAGAGATCACCAGCCTTTTGAAACAATCAAAAACAGCACTGTTTGCTTACAAGAAAAAGAAAGTATATATTCTGATGGGCCATGCAAGATATGCAACGTGCATGCAAGGGGGTGGGCCCCGGACCAACATGACGCATGCATGCAATTTAGTGCAAACCAGATGGGCTTGAGAAGGCCTCATGCCGTACGACTACAGAGATCGATCCACCGACGCCAGAATCAAGTGGCGGCTGCCCCGGTTTCTTTAATAAATAGCTAGCTACTGTTAGGGTTTAGACTCAGTTTTTTGTTTAGAGAAGTTTAGCTTTAGCTACTTTTATTTGTCTTCGCTCGTAGCGGCTAGTGCGACTGTCAAGGCATCTATCGGAACCCTATCTTGTGAGATTAATCCCATCTAGCATATTCGCAATTTTGAGATTGCTTGGCTATTATTTTCTTCCACGTTCTTCGATTTGCTTGCAGGAAAAATCCTTCGTGGATAGGTCGATCGCGCCGTTGGCTCGGTTGATAACGCCGTGGAGTTGGTTCAGCGATTGCCGTGGATATCAGTCGTGTGCGGTTCTCCCTGTACGGTTGGTAGCCGGACCGTGAGGGTCAAGTCCCACCCAAAATCGTAGTTATCTTCCTCTCATCGAAAGATCGGGCCCCAGTTCACATCAAGAAGGCTAACCCTTCGACGAAAGTAGCTCCCGGATGACGAGGAAATGGGTCGAAGGTCGAAACAAGCCGCCTATGGACGAGTCGACGCCGAAACATGCCAGCCGCCGCCACAGCCGACCTGCCAAGCTGCTGTGGAGCCATCCACGGCCAGAGCAGTAGCCACACCGGACCACTATCCAACCCGCGTCGCCCGCCGAGCTCCAAGCGTCGGAGCCGCCAGACACGCACTTCCCGCTTCCGGCGAGCCACCGCAGCCACCCGAACACGCCGGACCGAGTCACCATGAGCCAGCACACCGGAGCTACCACCACGTCGGAGCCTACACTACATCGGAGCGCAGCAGAGGCGGCCAACCCGCGCCGCCCACGGCCCTCGCCGCGAGGTGCGGTAGCGGATAGATTTGGTCGAGGCCATCCTCCACCATCGAGACCCCCACACGCGCCTCCATCCAGTGTGTCGTCCGAAGCACGACGAGCACGCCGCCAATCACTAGACACGGCCCCCGCCGCCACGGCCCGCACCACCCACGTGCAGCCGGCCTGAGGGGGCCCGATCCGGATCTGGATCGAGAGGCCTAGCCCCGCCGTCCCGCGCAGACACGCCCCACCTGGCCCGCGCAGCCACCGCAACCAGCCCGCCCGCCACCGCTGCCCACGCGCCACGCCGCCGCCGGCCCCCCGCCGACCACCGTGTCCCGCGGCGCGCGCCGCCTTCCAGGAGGGAAGTGAGCCCCGCCGCCGCCGATGCGCACCAGGCTTTGCCCGGTCGCGCCCTCTGGCGACGGCGAGGGGAAGGAAAGGCAGGAGGAGGGCTAGGGCCGGCGGCGCCTAGGGCTTCGCCCAGCCGCTCGCGGGAGCGGTCGGGGCGAAGCGAGTCTCCGGTCGCCGACTCCCTCTCTCTGTGTCTATCAGTCCCCCAAAAAAGTCTGCAGATCTCTTTGTTAAGTGAATCAAAAACCTCTCTTCGGTGGTGAATTAATATAAAGCTGAGATAGTAGGGAACAATTTGGGGTATAGATGAACGGCATGATAAGTCAAATGCATGTTTACCCTGTTAATTACATATGCATGATGACACTCTTCATTAGTTTGCTATGCATTGTCATACTCTTCGTAGTACTTTTTTTAGAATGCTACCTTTGGTTTCAAACTATAGGGGGAGTTCAATATGTACATCTTTGCTCGACCCGGGGGGGGGGGGTATCTATAGCGTTTCTTTGTTATAGTGTGCGGAATATAACAAAATTGTAACCGGTTTTGTTATCAATCACCAATTTTTTTAGTGCCCAGATGGTTCATGCTATAGTTGCAAAAAAGTGCGTTCCAAAAATAAGAAGGAAAAAAACTAAAGCAACCAAGTGATCCATGATGTTGGAGAAGAAAAGAGTGTTCCAAAAAATAAAGAGAAAAATAAAGAAAGAGTATTCTACTACCTTCGTTCGGGTCTGTTAGGCCCTCTTGCATTTTGGGTCCAAGTTTGACCAACTATTTGACTAAAAAAATATAAAGTACACAAAGTACATTGTTAGATTTACATTTGAAAGAAGTTTTCTATGATATAATTTTTGTGGCATATAATTTATATCTTGTCAGTTAAATTAATGGTCAAACTTTGGCTCAAAATGAAAGGGGCCTAATAAACCCGGATGGAGGGAGTAGAAAATAAATAGGAACGAGAACTAATGAGGGTGAGCTAGGAGGAGGAAGAAGATAAGGAGTCGCTGATGGACGCAGTGATGTCGACGTGGTGCTGATTGGCGCGAAGAAACGAGTTGACAAAGAGGTTAGGAGTAGAAGATGTAGGGAAGGACAGCTAGACAGGGAAGAGAAGAATGAAAATTAGCCCTTCTAGCAATGACTGGTATATGGGCTGGAGGTGAAGCTTATTGGTGACTATGTTCAGATTGCCACTCGCCTCCCAGTTAGTGTGCATTTGCAAAGTTGAATGGACCTTTGAGAATGATCTCTATAGTTATTTTTTGTTTTGTGCCAACAATATGTGTTTGTTTAATCCACTCTATTATATTGTAAATATGAAAAAATTCGTCACTATTGAAACGCATGACGAAGATGAAGTGGGCATCATCTAAGGCTTCAGCGAGAAATGTCTCGCTACGATGAAAAACAGAGCGGGAAGGGAGGGTTCGACAGAAAAAGAGAAGGGTGCGTCGTGGGTGGAGTTTTTGTGTTGATGCCATGTGTTGAAGATAGCACGACGGATAGCCCGTAGCAACACATAGGCGTTCTGCTAGTGTTATTTAGTTGTCATGTTATCTTCAGTTTTGTTGTCGCTATTTCGTTTACGATTACATGCTTACTCAAGTTTCTAGCCACATAGCTTAAGTTAATTTTTAGTATCTGCTCAATATTCCTTCATACCGTTGTGTATTGTTCCTGGTAACTCTGTATTTCTTTAAAGAATTAGTTTTTCCAAAGAATTTTGTTGTAATCTCTCATTCACCCCTTCTAGTCGATTAACTTAGTCCTAGAAGACATATAGTATTACATCATCAAGCAAGTGTAGTTTTGCATACCACTTCTTATGAGTGAACGAGCTGCAACCATCATCCAACTACAATAATAAACAAACAAGATAATTGCTTGAAAAATTACAAAAAAAAAGAAAACCCACCCCTTCACTATTCATTGATGGTCGTTCTACGGCCTCAAACCTACACCAGGCAATTCATCGATGCCTGCAGATAATTGCTTAAAGAGGTTATCTTTTGCAAAACTATGAGCATCCTTAAAAAGTGTAGGCCAATAAATCATATTGTAATACCTTAGGTGCAGTTCTGTCTCCAAAACAGATAAGAATAGCTCCTTAGAAAGAACTAGTACTCAACACTTAGATAAAAGAACCACAACATGTTACACTTTACGGTGGCTTGAACCTGGATACAAAACATGTGTCTTAGCCCCAAGTTTTTTGTATTGTTTTAGCCATTGGTCAAACAAAAAAGGGGAGGGGTCTCCCTTATCTTCTTTGTATCTACATGTTCATCATTGGCAATCATACCAATTGCTAGTGGAATAGACAAGATCTTGTTTGCATCAACCGCATAGAGTATGCCTATGGCCAACTGCTCGTCCCATTCTCTAGCCTCTTGGTTAATTAGCTCAACAACGTTTGTAATCATTACATTACATCTAGCAATAATCACTTGCCTCCAGGACTAGGTGGAATCCAAGCGTCACTCCAAATATTTATAGATGTATCATCTCCTACATGACATATGCATCTTTGTTGAAGGATTGAATTCCTGCCCACAAGCTCTGCCAAGTGTATGACGAACCTTCCTTCAGACCAACACTTACCAAATCACCAGAAGAAAAAAATTGTCTATGAGAATTTTTGCACACGAGGAATCAGGCTCCGATAATAGGCACCAACATGATTTTGCCAGGAATGCCATATTGAAGCAATGTAGATTACAAAATATCATACCTCCATGTTTCTCTGGAATGCACATCTTCCACTATGCCAACCAATGAATGTGCTTATGTTGGTCATCACCGCCCCACCATTAACAAATCATGGCATGTGTGATCCCTTTAATGGCTAGCTTGGGGAGTTAGAAAACTGGCATAGCATACGCCAACACCGCTTGAGTGATCACCTTTAGAAGAACTCCAATTGTTCCATAGGATAAACACTTATATTCTCACTGTCGGCCCAATGGGAATCAGGGTACCACGACCAGTCTACCTCGGGCCCAAAGGGCGATACTTTGGCCGGTCCATGACCGGTGGCCCTGCTTCGGCCACCCCGCAGGAAGATGCCTCACGAGGGGCGAGCCTCGCGAGGTGCTCTTGCCGCCAAGTAGAGCCCTACCAAGGCCGCCAAGTACCAGGGTGCCTCGCGAGGCTCCCCTGGTGAGGCCACCTCATGAGACAAGATGTACGGCTCCAGCCGCGGGGCTCTGCCCCCGTCACGTGGATGACGTCCCGTCGTCAGGATAAGGACGGCGGGGCATGACCAAGGCCCGTTTCCATTCTGGTGATAGGGGAGTAGCGGTGTATGTCTCCCCCAAAGCAAGTCCCAAAGAATTTCCTCTTTGGTGAAAGAAGACCATGATGGATCGGCACGCCAAGGCGGAGGTCATCGCCGAGCCCACCAGCGCGTTATGAAGACTACTTTATCAGGTGAAGGCCGCCTTTAGTCAGGATAGGCCTGGGCGCCTGTCCCCCTTTGAGTTGCCGCCCTGTGGCCACCCTTTCCTGCTCATATTTTCGGGGAAGAGGACCAAGGTAAGATAAAAGGGGCAGAGCCGCCTTCATGCAAGGGGATCAAGCCATTCTCCCCCACCTTTCGTGTACCTTGAGCCACGAGCTCTCCATTGCAGAGCAATACAACACAGACACGATTAGGGTATTACATCAACACGGTGGCCCGAACCTGGGTAGCTCACGCGTCCCATTCACATCCAGTGAGAGCCCAGCATGCCCATCGCAGTCATGAGGTAGTCGACGTCGTGTCGTAGGTTGCCAAGCAAAGCCCCCTGGAGTTCGAACCCTAGTTCTTGGAGAAGTTTCTTGGACATAGATCCTAGACTCCGACATTTGGCACGTGAGGTAGGGGACTTCCCGTCTTCGCGCCTTCGACCTTGATGTCAACGCTAACATGGGAAACACCGCCACTTGCCGAGAGCGCGCCGCGCCGCCGTCAGGGCCCGCGGTGCGCCCGCCGCCCGAAGTGCTCCCGGGCGGCGCCCCCGCGCCGCCGCCATGCCCGTCGGGGAGCGGGCCACCTCCTCCCTTCGTCTGTCGGTCGGCGAGCAGGGGCTCGACTGCTCCTCCACCGCATCCTCGCCCTCGGCTCACGACCCTCCCGCTCCGCACGTCGCCCTGCTCATGGCTCAGGGGTTGCTGCGCTCTTGCCCAACCAAGGACGGTCGCGATGCTTGGCTTGCATGCATCACCAAGCTTGTCTCCGCCGCCTGCGTCGGTCGGGAACTCCTCTACTCCTTCCCCGTTCCACCGTGGTGTGCCAAGCAACTAGGACACACTGAGCCCAGGGGAGTAGCAGGGAGGCGTTGCGCGGCGTCCGCCTTGGAATTCTCACAGGGCTCACCCGCGCAAGGCGGCATCACTGGCCATCGCCTCTCCCGCGACCACGGCAGAATACGGGAGCCTCACGGCCCTGGCAGTGGCGCAGTGGCCAGTGGGGGCTCTCACGGTCCCCGTGGGGTGGCCTGCATCTTGGGAGGGGCCCAGGCCCCTTCGTCTAGCCACCACCTCAAGTGCTTCTCGCGCCAAGTGAACGCGGCGCTCCCGATGCCCAAATCCTCCTGCCTCCTCAAGTGGTCCGAGTTCCATGTCGCCTTCGACACCAACGATCACCCCAAGTCCATTAGGGCAGTGGGGGCTGTCCCTCTTTTGTGTACTCCCACTATCGGCAGGGTAGCCATTACCAAGATGCTCATTGACGGCGGCGCGGGCCTCAATGTGCTCTCTATGGAAATCTTCAAGGCGCTCCACATGCCCCGTGGGCGTCTGGCGCCCACCAGGCCCTTCTTAGGTGTTGCCAATGGCTCCACTCTGCCCTTGGGGCAAGTGCGCCTTCTCATCACCTTTGGCACCCACAAGAACTACCGAATAGAGTCCACCACCTTCGATGTGGCTCGCATCAGCCTACCCTACAACGCCATCTTGGGCTATCCGGTGCTCTCCAAGTTCATGGCTGCGACTCACCATGCTTACGGCCTCATCAAGATGCCCAACAACAGCGGTACCCTCACCATTCGTTGTGATGAGAGGGACGTAACACACGCCCTCGTGCGCGTCTACAAGGGGGTCGTCGCCGCATCACTGGCCAAGGAGGACGCCCCTGAGCTTGTCGAGTCAGTGCCTGTGAAGAAGAAGCTACTATTCTCCCAGGCACGGGTCGAGACCAAGAAGGTATCATTGGATGGGAGCGGCGGGGGCCCCTTTCTCACCATCAGCAGCGGTCTTACCCCCGATCAGGAGGGCTCCCTCGTTGCTTTTCTCCGGGCGAATGCAAATATGTTCGCTTGGACAGCCTCAGACATGACCGGCGTGCCAAGGGAGGCGATCGAGCACCACTTGGCGGTGTGTCCCACATGCGCCTTGTCAAGCAGAAGGTACGACACCAGGCGCCCGAGAAGCAGGGGTTCATCATTGAGGAGGTCAAAAATCTCCAGGACGCCGGAATCATCCGCGAAGTGCTCCACCCAAAGTGGATCGTCAACCCCGTGGTCATCGCTAAGCCGCACGATGGCAAGCGCATGTGCATCGACTTCACCAATCTCAACAAGGCCTGCCCCAAGGAACACTTTCCGCTGCCAAGGATCGACCAGATGTTGGGAAACGTTGCATGGAAAATAAAAAAATTCTACACACACGCAAGATCTATCAAGGAGGTGCATAACAACGAGGGGGAGAGTGTGTCTACGTACCCTCGTAGACCATAAGCGGAAGCGTTTAGTAACGCGGTTGATGTAGTCAAACTTCTTCACGATCCAACCGATCAAGTACCGAACATACGCCACCTTCGTGTTCAGCACACGTTCAGCTCGATGACGTCCATGCCTTCTTGATATAGCAAGGCGGCGAGGTAGTGGATGAGTTCCGGCAGCACGACGACATGGTGACAATGACGGTGATGCTATCTCTGCAGGGCTTTGCCTAAGCACTATGAAAATATGACCGAGTGTGTAAATGGTGGAGGGGGCCGATGCACATGGCTAGAAGATTGTCGTGGTTATGTGTGGCGCCCCCTCCTAATGATGTGATCCTGTTATCAAATGACAACTCATGTCTATGGTTAGGAAACTTTAACCATCTTTTGATCAACGAGCTAGTCTACTAGAGGCCCACTAGGGACACGGTATTTGTTTATGTATCCACACATGTATTTAAGTTTCCGGTCAATACAATTCTAGCATGAATAATAAACCTTTATCATGATTAAGGAAATATAATAATAACCATTTTATTATTGCCTCTAGGGCATATTTCCATCACCAGATAGTACTCCACCACTGGTTGCGACATGATGTGCTTCCTTGATTCCTTTTCAGACTATCATCAAATCAAGATGGCAATGGAGGACAAGGAGAAAACCGCCTTCATCACCCTATGCAGAGTGTTCTGCTATGTATACATGCCCTTTGGCCTGAAGAGTGTGGGGGCCACCTTCCAGAGGTTGACGTGCATCTTCCTGGGGTGCCGTATGGGGAGAAATGCGGAGGCATATACGTTGACGCCATTGTCATCAAAAGGCACGAGGCGTGCACCCTCATCGAGAATCTGGGAGAGACCTTTGCCAACTTGCGCAACGTAAACCTTAAGCTCAACCCCGCCAAATGTGTCTTCGGCGTTCCTTCTGGCAAGCATCATGGCTTCCTGATATCCCATCGCGGCATCGAGGCAAACCCTGAGAAGATCAAGGCCATCGAGGAAATGCGGCCGCCCCGTAACCTCAAGGAAATGTAGCGCCTGGTGGGGTGCATGGCCTCACTCGGTCACTTCATATCCAAGTTTGGCGAGCAGGCTCTATCATTCTTCAACCTCATAAAAGGGGTCTGGCCCCTTCAAGTGGACCCCCGAGGCTGACGCCGCCTTCGAGGACCTCAAGAGGTACCTCACGAGCCCTCCCGTCATGGTCGCCCCGCGCCCACGCGAGTGCCTTCTGCTGTACTTGGCGGCCACCCCCCCAAATGGCCAGCGGGGCCCTAGTTGTGGAGTGGGAGGAGCAAGTCTATGCCAAGAAGAAGCCTGCTGGGGCAACGCATGCGGATGCCGCCCCCACAGAGGCGCCTCTCGAGCCCTTGAAGGCCACACGAGAGCCTGCTGAGGACCCTCCTTAGGAGGTCCTGACGCCCCCTCAAGAGGCCTCGGGAGCCGCCCCGATTCCCTCTCAGGAGGCTACGGGAGCCCGGCCTCCGGAGGCCCCCGCGGTGCGGCTGCCTGAGCCCCTCGGTGAGCACGACGTCGACACCATGGTCACGCACCATGTCGAGCACCCTGTCTAATTCATCAGCACGATGCTGCGAGATGCACGCAAATGACACCCCATGCAGTAGAAGCTCCTCCTAGCGCTCCTCATGGCCTCTAGAAAGTTGCGCCACTACTTCTAGGGTCACCCGGTCAGGGTGATCTCCTCCTATCCGCTGGAGCAGGTCCTATGGAGCCCGAACGCCACCATTCGTGTCGCCGAATGGAACATCAAGTTGTAGCCGCATTGCTATCACAACCTCAACATACGTCCCCGCACCCTCGAGGCGGGCGACCTTGTCCTGTGCTGGATGCTCTCCAGAGAGGGACTCCACAAACTCTCACCCATGTGGGAGGGCCCTTTCAGGGGAACACACATCTCCCGGCCCGGCACGGCACAACTTGAAACAGAGGAGGGTGTTTCGGTACAAAACACATGGAACATCTAGCATCTCGTAAGTTCTATCGTGACCACATGGATACGACAAAATGGGGTTGTACACACCCCGAAGCTCTCTCTACCAGCGCTGCCTTTAGCACACGGGAGCTCCCTCCCACTCTCGTGGAAGCCCCATGCTCCGCACTGGCGGCCTACTTACCTGAGGGGCCTCTCGGCCGTCACATCCTCAAGCTTACCTATGTCGAACATGACATCATGTATCTTTCTGTTATGTACCGAACCTGCTTCATACATCAGTGAAGTTTATTTCCCAAAAGCAGTCGGCATCCTTGTAGCTGAGTTTGCCTGAAGAAGCGCGCCCGCATTTCCCCCTGTGTGTTTCACGCGAGCGGGGCTGAGTATGGTGTCTGTGCTTGGGACAGTCACAATAGCACTGCAGAACCCAAGTGACTGAGCCATGGCTCGCGGGCCCGCTCCCGTGCACATCACCTCATTAGGTCCTTTGTGCTCGTTTCTCCTCGTGCGACACCACAGGTGGCTTTGCGAGCGCCCCCCGCTACATTACTTGTGAAAGCTTGGTAATCTCCTTGGTGCAGGGTATCAAAGGCCCCAGGAGCCCCCCTCGGAAGGTCTGAAGTGTTGCGCTCTGCGGAGGACTTGCTTCAAGCTACACGCCTCTAAAGAGCTAAGTCTAAGCGCCCCTTGGGTTCTCTTCCTCTCATTTTCCCTTCGAGGTACCTTGACTTCCTTGGCACGAGTGCTTGTGCGTCAAGTGGGGGACTCTGAGCATCGCACCTCAGGGGCTCCAACTAACCCAAGAGCCCTACACCCTCTAGCCTTGTTGAGAGCACGCTCCAAGCATACCAGTGACAGTCGTAGCCCTCTTAGGGGGCTAGGTTCCCACCACACAGGGCACAAGGGCAACGTAAGTAGGAAGGAGAAGATCTCGGGGAGGAAACAAAAACGCAGGAAACATAAGTACTTACACATATTGTGAGATATAAGACATTTTGATGCCCCACCAGGCTACATTGGTTGCGAAGGGTAAAAAGAAGGGGCCATCCTCAAGGGTCCGCCTCAGGCGTTGCCCGCGCCTAGTCGTTATCCTCGTCTTCGCTCTTGACGCTCCCGGGGCTCCCATCGCTTTTGCTCCGGCTGAAGGAGTCGGAGCCGCTTCCGCTCTTGCTCTCCGCGTGTCACATCCCTAGCTTCTGGTACTGCATGGTGTTGCATAATGCTTGCATCATGTTTAACTTTCATGGAAAATTTGAAATTTGGGGTGATCAAACCCTAGCACCTCATTAATCCTCTTAGGTTAAATTTAAAATATTTTTAATGGACCCAAAATGCTCTAATAAAAGCTCATCATTTTTGAATTGGTTGAAAACCTCTGCCAAAAATGGTGCACATTTTTCTAGGTCATCCTGGATTTTTGAATTAACTCATACTGTATTTGAATTGGGGCATTTAAATAATATAATATTTTAAAATGCTCCAACAATTTTGGATTTAGTTGAGGGCCTCTGGAATAATTCATTTATTGCCCATAACTATTTCCAGAATTTTTAGAAGTGATTTGGTTTGGAAACCAAATCAAAACAAATCTACAAAAATTAGAAAATAGAAATAGAAATAAGAAAGGAGAAAACCTACCTAGCCTTACCTGTAGTCGGCCCAGCTGCACTGGCCAGCCCACCTGGGGTAGAGCCGTCTTCAACCTATGACTACTGGCAGAGGCGTGACTGCGCGCGCGCCGTAGCTCGCCACCTCCTGCTTGCCGTTGTCCGCCTGGAGCTGGCTACGAATGACACACGACCCCCTCGATCCCCTCTCACTCTCCCCATGCCCCTCTCCCTCCTCTGTCTCTCTCCCATGCTCCTCCCAGGACGTGCCCGAGACCGCCGACGAGCACCACCGCGGCCACCAGCGTCCCCACGCCCAGCCAGTTAGGCCACAAACTCCTCCTCGGATCCGTGAAGCTCTACCCCGACGCACGCGACGCCGGGTGCCCACAAGCCACGCCATCTCCGCCGTCTTCATCCTCGGGTCCTGACGATTGCCGCCGTGATTCCGACATCGTCTGGCCTTCCCCGAGCCCTTCGACGCCGCCAAACGACGCTCAATGAGGTCTTGTCCTTCCTCCTCCCTCCCCGCGTTGGATTGCTTCCCCTAGCTAGTGCAGCCGCCGCACCCCAAAGCTCCCCGCCGTCGGCCATGGTGCCGTCGTGGCCAGAGCCCAAAGAAGTGGCTCCCACGCGCATCGTCGCCCTCCTTGCTTCACCAGGATCCTAGCGAGCCCCTCGGAGATATTCCTCGTGCCCTGTAGCCCGCGCCTGCTCGAAGCCGTACCTCGGCCGCTGTCGCGAGCTCGTTTCAGCGAGCTCTAGCCACCCCGCACCCTCCCGCGTGCTTTCCCTGGATGCACGCGAGCAAGGGCAATCCTTTGGTGCCCTTGGCTCGACCCAACACCGCCCGTAGCGCCGCTCCGACAACCCTCCGCCACGATTTGAGGTCGCCGCCAGCCAAACTCCAGCGTGCCGACGTGGCATCATTAGATTAGGTACTAACCACATTTACTTAGAACCCACAACCACCGACAGTGGGCCCTAGCGCGGGGTCAAACCCTAGTTAGCGTCGGGTTTGACCGGGTCTAACCCTGGGCCACTGACCGGTGGACCCCATCGGTCAGGTTTGACCCTGGTCAACTTGATTGACCTGCTGACGCAATAATGACACAGTGCTGACATCATTAATGATTTTCTAGATTAAATATAATCCTGGAAATTCTAGAAAATAGATAAAACTTCTAAAATTCATAGAAAATAATCTATAACTCCAAATGAAATAATTCATATATGAAAAATGATCAGAAAAATCCAATCTATCTATCGGTACCCTTTTCATGCATATTAGAACAACTTATAGCTGCTGTTTAGGACAAATAATATAAATGACATTTGAATATCTACATATGGAGTTTGAATTCGAATCATGGATTCAAACCAACTACATTTAACCTGTTGCTAGTTGCATTAGCTCAAATCACATCATTTTTCCATGTCATGATCATGCATCATGTTGTGCATTGCATTGATTGTGTTTCCTTCTCTGTTGCCAGTAATTGCCCCCCTTAGTAGACGTGTTCCGGCAATGAGTTCGATGACACCGATGAAGAGCTATATCATCTTCAGAAGTGCCAGGCAAGCAAAACCCCGTTGTTCATTTCTATACAATCTCACTCTCTCGCTCCTGCTCTCTTTTACTGCATTAGGACAACAATGATTCAACTGTTACATGCTGCGGTAGATGAACCCCTTTCCTCTGCATGACCTGTCATTGCCACAGTAAATAGATGAAACCCACTAGCATCAGTAGGAGTTATTTGAGCCCTGATGTGCCTCCTCATTCATGTTTGTTTGTCATGCCTGGTACTGCTTAGAGTTGAGTCAGGTCTGATTCATCAGGGATGAATTGAAGGTCTGTGAACATGTCCTACTATGTGAGAGCTAAGTGTGTGAACACGATTTGGTAAAGGTAGCGGTGAGAGGCCATGTAGGAGTACATGGTGGGTTGTCTCATTGAAGCCGTCCTCAGGAACTGAGTTCCGTGTTTGTGATCCATGAAAAGTTACTACCACACATTGGGCTCCGGGCACTCCAAGCTCTCTCGACTTATTAATCAACTCGATCTCTGTCTAGGAGTTGCAACTAGTTTCTGGTGTTTGTAGGTAGTGCTAGTAGTCTACGAAGTGGCACCCGGTACAGGTGGGCTTGGGACAGACTAGGTGCAGTGACACGGTGTACCAAGTGGCACCCGGATGGTGGGCTTGGGAACCCTGCTCACACCGTTTGGGGCCATGAGCGACACCCCGGCCGGATCTCCTTGCGGATGGAACCCGAATAGGCGATAAACCTGGACTAGAGACTTGTGTGGTTAGTCAGGTCGTGGCTGACACCCTTGCCAGGCTTCCGCTTGAAGGTTGCCGAGATACATGTCGTGTACATGGCGGTAAGTGGCGAGAGCGTGTGTGAAGAAGTACACCCCTGTAGGGTTAATATGATCTATTCGAATAGCCGTGTCCACGGTGAAGGACCTCTGGGTTGCCTATACAGTTCATAGACAAATGAAAGTGGATACTCTAAAATACGCAAGATAAGCATGCGTGCTATGGATGGTGTTCTTGTAGGGAGATAGGAGCGGATCTATAAAGGTGTATTTATATGGTGAATATGTGGACTCGTGTGCGCCACCTTAAAAGAATTACTTGCAGTCGTAGTTCAGGTTAGCCACCGAGTCAAAGCTGGCTTGCTGCTGTTAAACTCCACCACCCCCTTTGTTGATACTGATGCATATGTAGTTAGTTCTGATGTAAGTCTTGCTGGGTACATTTGTACTCACGTTTGCTTAATTTATGTTTTTGCAGAGAGACTCCAGTCTCACTAGTAGTCCCGTGTGGACTTCGATGTTTAGCTTGTTACCTCAGCCATGATCTTGAGCCCTCGGCAGGATCTTGTAGATAGTCAGGCTTCTCATCCTTTTCCTTTGTAGTTGTCTGTACTCAGACATGTTGTGCTTCCGTTGTTTCTATGCTCTGAATGTTGGGTCATCAGACCCATGTTTGTAATACTTGGCTCTTTGGAGCCTAATGAATAAATACTTGAGTTGTAGAGTCATGTTGTGATGCCATGTTGTATTTGCACATATCAAGCATATTGTGTGTATGAATATTTAAATGCTTGGTATGTGTGGGATCCGACAACCTAGTTGTTTATTCTTGGTAGCCTCTCTTACCGGGAAATGTCTCCTAGTGCTTCCACTGAGCCATGGTAGCTTGCTACTACTCTAGAACACTTAGGCTGGCCGGCATGTGTCCTTCTTCGTTCCTGTGTCTGTCCCTTCGGGGAAATGTCATGCGTTGTTCCTTTAGTCCCTATAGCTTGCTACAACTTGGGTTCATACGTTGTCGATCGACACGCTCGTTGCTGGGTCATGTATGCATGTCCCTATAAGTTATCGCCACCTTGGGTTTACGACTAGTGATGTTGGCCCGGGTTCTTTGTCATATGGATGCTAGCGGCACTATCATATACGTGAGCCAAAAGGCGCAAACGGTCCCGGGCCAGGTAAGGTGGCACCTGTGGGAATACCGTGCGTGAGGCCGCAAAGTGATATGATGTGTTACATGCTAGATCGGTGTGACTTAGGATCGGGGTCCTGACAGCTTTGGTATCAGAGCTTGACTGCCTATAGGATTACCAAGACAAACTGGTCGAAGTTGAGTCTAGAAATTCTTTAGTTATATAAGGGAATTGATTGTGGATGGGAACATAAGGCTCTTTTTACTCCTTATATCTTATGCCTTCTGATCTGAGTCATCCTATCTTCCTACGGGGTTAAGAAACTAGGCTTTCTCTTCTTTCTACCAGGATCACGTGATACTAATTTGTAGACATTTTAGAAATGGTGATTTCAAGTCTCAGTTCAGTTTCTTGTACCTCCGTGTGTTCACAGTTGATCTCGGAACCTTGATATTGTGATGTTGAGTGGCTATGCCACCATTTTGCAGGATGTCTCAAATCTTCTTGAGCATTTACAGTCATTGTGCTATCCGAGTCATCCCAGGTTTCTAAACAATCTGATGCAATTGCAAAATCCTTTCCCTCTCATTTCAATGTTCTTTTAGGCCAGGTCAATCACACTAATTGCTGAGTTGAGGTACTCTATTGCCTCGACATATATGTTGGAGTTATTATTATGACCCTAGGTGTCTTAGGGGATCGCCTAGTAATCTAGCCATGTTTTGTGGTCCCGGTGTGATAATTCTGGCCGTCATTCTCGGAAGCATCCTGTGATGCCATTTAGATAGTAGGTATTCTTTTCTTGGGTTCTTGAACCCAAGATTCATGCTACTTACTTCAGTAGTTGTTCCTTATGGATTTTTGTGTTTCCAAAGTCTGACCTTTTACTTGATGTTCTAGATATCAAACCATATATATCAATGGGATACGCTAGTACATCAAGGAGAATATTAGAAGCGGAGTGCTAAATGTCTCTCGGTCGATCATCCAAATTCTTTTCCCTTGGCCTCGCTAAGGTGAAATCTGAGAAGGTGTTATCTTCCTTTGCATCTGCATCCTCCACCAATATCCATCATGGTAGTATGTTGTGTTGCCAGGATCCTTGACACGGATATTGGTAAAACCTTGATGAGTATGGAAATGCTCAAGTTCTTGAGAGCACACGCAAGCACTAGGTTTCATCGTCGGCATTAATTGGGATTTGCTCTCAGTCTCCTCGGTTATGCCATAACTTTTCAAACAGTGGACCCCCTCTCGTCTGTTGAGTTCTTCCCAAGTTACTAGAATCATTCCCAGCATTAGCATTTTGTTCCCAGCTTGCACCGTCATTGTGCCGTCCTACTATGGACTACCCTTCTCAGTAATTACTGATCAGGATCATCTTCAAAGTGGTCCTACCATGGGTTCCATCCATTTCCGATGATAGGCAAAACCATCCCTTGCGTTGTCTTCAACAAGGTAGTCCACATCATCCATTCTAGTTCCGAATGCCATTCTTCTGAACTCCTCCAAACGATCGCTCGAGATTTACCTCAGGCTGGTATAAAGAGTCTCAGTGATCTCTATGTCAAAAGTAATTTTTTTTGCCACTTAAGGGATAATTCTATGAGTCACCTCCTCTAAGATGTCTCGTTATGGTATCATGGCAACTCAACTCCTCGCTACGTTAACAACGGTTCACCACCTTCTTAAGTGTGGAATTGTTGCCTACCTAGTGAACCTTCGTCATCTGTTTCACTCCATCCCTCTGGATGTATGCTTCGTGTCTCAGCTCGAGAGATGTTTCAATGTCTCACTTCATGAGTTGATTCTGAGTTGTTCGATCTTCGAGAAGATCGTTTCTTCTTGAGTTTTTCCTTTCCTCCCGTTGTCATGTTGGTTGGAGTTTTCAGAGCAAGACATCAAGACAAAAATGGTGAACGAATCAACATTCTTATGAAGTGCAACCTGGATCGTGAAGATTGTGTTAGTTTGTGTCCTCCCTTCATCTTACCATATGCTTGAATCTCGGGACGAGATTCTTGTTTAGTGGGGGTGAGTTGTCACATCCCTAGCTTCTGGTACTGCGTGGTGTTGCATAATGCTTGCATCATGTTTAACTTTCATGGACAATTTGTAATGGGGGATGACCAAACCCTAGCACCTCATTAATCCTCTTAGGATCAATTTAAAATATTTTTAATGAACCCAAAATGCTCTAAGAAAAGTTCATCAGTTTTGAATTGGTTGAAAACCTCTGCTAAAAATGGTGCACATTTTTCTAGGTCATCCTGCATTTTTGAATTAACTCATACTGTATTTGAATTGGGGCATTTAAATAATATAAATATTTTAAAATGCTCCAACAATTTTGGATTTAGTTGAGGGCCTCTGGAACAATTCATTTAGTGCCCATAACTATTTTCAGAATTTTTAGAAGTGATTTGGTTTGGAAACCAAATCAAAACAAATCTGCAAAAATTAGAAAACAGAAATAGAAATAAGAAAGGAGAAAACCTACCTGGCCTTACCTGTAGTCGGCCCAGCTGCACTGGCCAGCCCACCAGGGGCAGAGCTGTCTTCAGCCTCTGCGTACTAGCAGAGGCGTGTCCACGCGCGCCGTAGCTCGCCACCTCCTGCTTGCCACTGTCCGCCTGGAGCTGGCAACGAATGACACGCGACCCCCTCTCACTCTCCCCGTGCCCCTCTCCCTCCTTTGTCTCTCTCCCACGCTCCTCCCTAGACGGGCCCGAGACCGCCGACGAGCACCACCGTGGCCACCAGCGTCCCCACACCCAGCCAGTTAGGCCACAAACTCCTCCTCGGATCCATGAAGCCCTACCCCGACGCACGCGATGTCGGGTGCCTTGAAGCCACGCCATCTCCGCCGTCTTCATCCTCGGGTCCCGACGATCGCCGCCGTGATTCCGACACCGTGTGGCCTTCCTGGAGCCCTTCGACACCACCAAACGATGCGTAGTGAGGTCCTGCTCCTTCCTCCTCCCTCCCCGCGTTGGATTGCTTCCCCTAGCTAGCGCAACCGCCGCACCCCAAAGCTCCCCGCCGCCGGCCATGGCGCCATCGTGGCCAGAGCCCAAAGCAGTGGCTCCCACGCTCATCATCGCCCTCCTTGCTTCATCAGGAGTCTGGCGAGCCCATCATAGAGTTTCCCCGTGCCCTGTAGCCCGCGCCCGCTCGAAGTCGTACCTCGGCCGCCGCCGCGAGCTCGTTCCGGCGAGCTCTGGCCACCCTGCGCCCTCCCGCGTGCCTTCCCTAGATGCGCGCGAGCAAGCGCAATCCTTTGGTGCCCTTGGCTCGACCCAACACTGCCTATAGCGCCCCTCCAACAACCCTCCGCCGCGATTTGAGGTCGCCGCTGGCCAAACTCCGGCGTGCCGACATGGCATCATTAGATTAGGTACTAACCACGTTTAGTTAGAACCCACAGCCACTATCAATGGGCCCTAGCGCGGGGTCAAACCCTAGTTAGCGTCGGGTTTGACCGAGTTTAACCCTGGGCCACTGACCGGTGGACCCCATCGGTCAGGTTTGACCCTGGTCAACTTGGTTGACCTGATGACGCAATAGTGATGCAATGCTGACGTCATTAATGATTTTCTGGATTAAATATAATCCTGGAAATTCCAGAAAATAGCTAAAACTTCTAAAATTCATAGAAAATAATCTATAACTCCAAATGAAATAATTCATATATGAAAAATGATAAAAAAAATCCAATCTATCCATCTGTACCCTTTTCATGCATGTTAGAACAACTTATAGCTGCTCTTTAGGACAAATCATATAAATGACATTTGAATGTCTACATATGGCATTTGAATTTGAATCTTGGATTCAAACCAACTTCATTTAACCTGTTGCTAGTTGCATTAGCTCAAATCACAACATTTTGCCATGTCATGATGATGCATCATATTGTGCATTGCATTGATTGTATTTCCTTCTCTGTTGCTGCTATTTGTCCCCCCTCAGTAGACGTGTTCCGGCAATGAGTTCGATGACACCGATCAATAGCTATATCATCTTTAAAAGTTTCAGGCAAGCAAACCCCGTTGTTCATTCCGATACAATCCCACTCTCTCACTCCTGCTCTCTTTTACTGCATTAGGACAACAACAATTCAGCTGTTACATGCTATGGTAGATGAACCCCTTTCCTCTGCATGAGCTGTCATTGCCACAGTAAATAGATGAAACTCACTTGCATCAGTAGGAGTTGTTTGAGCCCTGATGTGCCTACTCATTCATGTTTGTTTGTCATGCCAGCTACTGCTTAGAGTTGAGTCAGGTCTGATTCATCGGGGATGAATTGGAGGTGTGTGAACATGTCCTACTATGTGAGAGCTAAGTGTGTGAACACGATTTGGTAAAGGTAGCGGTGAGAGGCCATGTAGGAGTACATGGTGGGTTGTCTCATTGAAGCCGTCCTCAGGAACTGAGTTCTGTGTTTGTGATCCATGAAAAGTTACTACCACACATTGGGCTCCGGGCACTGCAAGCTCTCTCGACTTATTAATCAACTCGATCTCTGTCCAGGAGTTGCAACTAGTTTTTTGTGTTTGTAGGTAGTGCTAGTAGTCTACCAAGTGGCACCCGGTACAGGTGGGCTTGGGACAGACTAGGTGGAGTGGCATGGTGTACCAAGTGGCACCCGGATGGTGGGCTTGGGAACCTTGCTCACATCGTTTGGGGCCGTGAGCGACACCCCGGCCGGATCTCCTTGCGGATGGAACCCGAATAGGCAATAAACCTGGACTAGAGACTTGTGTGGTTAGTCAGGTCGTGGCCGACACCCTCGCCAGGCTTCCACTTGAAGGTTGCCGAGATACATGACGTGCACAGGGCGGTAAGTGGCGAGAGCGTGTGTGAAGAAGTACACCCCTGCAGGGTTAATATGATCTATTTGAATAGCCGCGTATGCGGTAAAGGACTTCTGGGTTGCCTATACAGTTCATAGACAAATGAAAGTGGATACTCTAAAATACGCAAGATAAGCATGAGTGCTATGGATGGTGTTCTTGTAGGGAGACGGGGGCAAACCCATAGAGGTGTATTGATATGCTGAATATGTGGACTCGTGTGCCCCACCTCAAAAGAGTTACTTGCAGTCGTAGTTCAGGTTAGCCACCGAGTCAAAGCTGGCTTGCTGCTGTTAAACTCCACCACCCCCTTTGTTGATACTGATGCATATGTAGTTAGTTCTAATGTAAGTCTTGCTGGGTACATTTGTACTCATGTTTGCTTAATTTATGTTTTTGCAGAGAGACTCCAGCCTCACTAGTTGTTCTGCATGGACTTCGACGTTTGGCTTGTTACCTCAGCTACAATCTTGAGCCCTCGTCAGGATCTTGTAGATAGTCAAGCTTCTCAACCCTTTTCTTTTGTAGTTGTCTGTACTCAGACATGTTGTGCTTCCGTTGTTTATATGCTCTGAATGTTGGGTCATGAGACCCATGTTTGTAATACTTGGCTCCTCAGAGCCTAATGAATAAATACTTGAGTTGTAGAGTCATGTTGTGATGCCATGTTGGATTTGCACATATCGAGCATATTGTGTGTATGATTATTGAAATGCTTGGTATGTGTGGGATCCGACAACCTAGTTGTTTATTCTTGGTAGCCTCTCTTACCGGGAAATGTCTCCTAGTCCTTCCACTGAGCCATGGTAGCTTGCTACTGCTCTGGAACACTTAGGCTGGCCGGCATGTGTCCTTCTTCGTTCCTGTGTCTGTCCCTTCAGGGAAATGTCATGCATTGTTCCTTTAAGTCCCTATAGCTTGCTATGACTTGGGTTCATACGTTGTTGATCGACACGTTCATTGCTGGGTCATGTATGACTGTCCTTGCAAGTTAGCGCCACCTTGGGTTTACAACTAGTCATGTCGGCCCGGGTTCTTTGTCATATGGATGCTAGCAGCACTATCATATACGTGAGCCAAAAGGCGCAAACGTTCCCGGGCCAGGTAAGGTGGCACCTGTGGGAATACCGTGCGTGAGGCCGCAAAGTGATATGATGTGTTACATGCTAGATCGGTGTGACTTAGGATCGGGGTCCTGACACCGCGCAACACTCCATGTGGTCGCTGTCGACCCTGAAGAACTTCACGAAGAGGGTCGCAGCTCTGTTGAACCTAAACTGCAGAACCTGCCGCGCTTCACGTCGTGGGAGCGGGCGAACGACTTCCACCCCCGGGCCAGGATCATGAGCCAGTGGGGGCTGCTACCCAGAAGGGGCCATTGCAGCAGTCATCAGCCTGCAGCAACAGGCCCAGAGGCTCGTCGTTCTCCATCATCCTCGCAAATGAGTCCGGAAGCCGAAGCTGACTACAAGGCGGGAGGTGCAGCTCTACGATAAACTCGTGCGCGACCTCCCCCGTGTGAGCACCCGCCAGGGGAGGCCCCCTCCGCCATGAACGCCACGCCTCCCACGACCATGAGCTGTGGCCTTCCCGCGGGCGCTAGGGCCGACTTCCGCCACGGCGGTCGTGGAGCGCATCCGGTCCAGGGGAGGAACCTTCGCCGCCACGATCAAGCCGCAGGGCTGACCCCTGCCCCTTGCCGACGCTGACTAATTGCTTGTATCTGCGTTGGTATTTCCCCAAAGAGGAGAGGATGATGCAGCACAACGACGGTAAGTATTTCCCTTAGTTATGAAACTAAGGTATCAATCCAATAGGAGAACCAAGCAACACTACATAAACGGCAACTACACACAAATAACAAATACTTGCAAACCAATGTGTAAGAGGGGTTGTCGATCCCTTCTCGGTATTGAGATAGATTAAATTATGTGAATTGATAAATAGATCTTGCAAAAATAGAAAATAGAATAAGTAAAAAAAAGTGCAGCAAGGTATTTTTGGATTTTTGGAATACTGGATCTGAAAATAATATGATAGAAAATAGACCCAGCGGCGTAGATTTCACTAGAGGCTTCTCTCAAGAAAATAGCATACGGTGGGTAAACAAATTACTGTGGCGCAGTTGATAGAAGAGCAAATAATTATGACGATATCCAAGGCAATGATCATGTTTATAGGCATCATGTACAAGATTAGTAGACCGACTCCTGCCTGCATCTACTACTATTACTCCACACATCGACCGCTATCCAACATGCATCTAGTGTATTAAGTTCATGGGAAAATGGAGTAATGCATTAAGAATGATGACATGATGTAGACAAGATCAATTCATGTAGGAATAGACCCCATCTTTTTATCCTTAATGGCAATGATACATGCGTGTCATGTCTCTTTCTGTCACTGAGAATGAGCACCGCAAGATTGAACCCATCACAAAGCACCTCTTCCCACTGCAAGAAAAATCAATCTAGTTGGACAAACCAAACCAAAGTTTCTGAGAATGGGACTACAACAATCATGCATAAAAGAGTTCAAAAAGGACTCAATTAATATTCATAGATAGATCTAATCATAAACTCACAGTTCATCGGATCCCAACAAACACACGGCAAAATGTCATTACATCAAATAGATCCCCAAGATCACCAGGGAGAACATTGTATTGAAGATCAAAAGAGTGAAGAAGCCATCTAGCTACTACCTATGGACACGTAGGTCTGTGATAAACTACTCACGCATTATCAGAGGGGCACCAATGAGGATGATGAACCCCTCCATGTTTCCCCCTCCGGCAAGGTGCCGGAAAAGTCCTCTAGATTGAATCTCGTGGTTCTGGAACATCCGGCTGCTGGAATTGTGTTTCGACGACTCTCCTAGGGTTTCTAGAATATCTGAGTATTTATGGAGCTGAGAGATGGTGGAGGGGGTGTTTGTGGGCCCTAGTACCCTACAGGGCGCGCCTGAGGGCCCTGGTGTGCCCTGGTGCTGAGTGGGCCCCATAGGGCCCCTCTGGTGCACATCTTGGGCCTCCTGGGTGTCTTCTGTGCAGAAAAAAATCTCCGAAAAGTTTTGCTGCATTTGGACTTCATTTGATATGGATATTCTGCGAAGTAAGAAACAAAGCAAAAACTAGCAACTGGCACTGGGCACTATGTCAATAGGTTAGTCCCAAAAAATGATAGAAATTTGCTAGTAAATGAATATAGAACATCCAAGAATGATACTTTAATAGCATGGAACAATCAAAAATTATATATACATAGGTAAATGATAAAAACATAGTTTTTGATGTGGAATGCTACCCATCATATTTATCATATATTCCTTTATTTGTAGCATGGACATTTGGATTTTTTAGATGTTCAAAGCATTAGTCTAAAATTTGACATGAAGACATCAATACTCAAGCATATCAAAAAACAACCATGCACTACAAAAAAATACACTTCCGTGATGATACGTGTTTGTCACAGTAGGTCACATTTTTTGTCATGCATGTACATCCATGACGATTTTATGACTGAATCAAGATAGTCAGACTTGTGCTTGTCGGATTCAGGGCTCCACAGACCCAAGGACGGTTCGAACTCTGGGGCGTGTGCGAAGAACTCAACCTCTCCTACCAGCCAATGCGCTGCTCTCACGGCCTAGCTTGATGAACGGGAAAGGAAATGGACGCGGCCGTTTACCCAGGTTCGGGCCACCTTGGGCTGTAAGACCCTACTCCTACTTTGTTGTGGATTGGCTCCGCGAGGGGCTGAGGATGAACTAGTACAGTGGAACAACTACCTCAGGAGGCTCGTTCTTGTGCTTGTGGTGGTTTCTGAGAGCTCTCCCTTTCTATGGTGACGGCTAAGCTATATTTATAGTGGCCTCGGTCCTTTTCCCCAAAAAATTTGGTGGGAAGGGATCCCATGGTTACCGATTTTGAAGGAGGACAATTAGTACATTCTATCCCGACGACAGGTGGTGTTCACCTGCAAAGCTTCTTGTCGTGACGTTGTGGTGGGCTCGGTGATGACACCCGTCCTGGCGACCTTGGTCTTGTTGCACGGGAATGGAAACCTTTAGCTGATTCCTTGGGACCCCGCACCTGCGCTTTCCTCCTTAGCACCAAAGAGGAAACATGCCGCTCTGCGCCCGCTACCGCCTGCCTGGCCTTGGTCGTCATGGCTTGTGTCACCTCAACCTCATGAGGTGAGCGCTTGCATAGGAATCTCTGCTCCTCGAGAGGTCGCCTGGGGAGGCCTCTCCCTCCAGAGGTCTTGGTGTTGTCCGCCTCATGAGGCTTGGCCCCTCGTGAGGGTCTTGTCTTGTCGATGCTGAAGATGGGCCATACCAAGCCGCTGATGGAGCCACGCCGTGGGCCGCAGGCAGGAAAGTCTGGGTACCCTATGTCGGTGTTCTGGGAACGGGGGTGAGGAAGTCCTGGATTAGGGGGTATCCGGTCAGCCGGACTATATACTTTGTCCGGACTATTGGAGCGTGAAGATAAGCTCAGAAGAAAAGCTTGGCGATCCGGATATTATATTTCCTTCCTTGTAACCGACTCCGTGTAAACCCTAACCCTCTCCGATGTCTATATAAACCGGAGAGTTTGGTCCTTAGAGGGACGATCACAATCATAATCATCATAGGCTAGCTTCTAGGGTTTAGCCTCTACGATCTCGTGGTAGATCAACTCTTGTACTACTCATATCATCAATATCAATCAAGCAGGAAGTAGGGTTTTACCTCCATCGAGAGGGCCTGAACCTAGGTAAACATGGTGTCCCTTGCCTCCTGTTACCATTAGCCTAAGACGCACAGATCGAGACCCCCTACCCGAGATCCGCCGGTTTTGACACCGACATTGGTGATTTCATTGAGAGTTCCTCTGTGTCGTCGCTGCAAGGCTTGATGGCTACTTCAATCATCGTCAACAACATGGTCCAGGGTGAGAATTTTCTCCCCGGACAGATCTTCGCGTTCAGCGGCTTCGCACTGCGGGCCAATTCGCATGGCCAACTGGAGCAGATCGACAGCTACGCCCCTGGCCACCAGGTCAGGTTCGGAAACCTGAACTACACGGCCGATATCCGCGGAGACTTGATCTTCAACGGGTTTGGGCCTATGCGAGGAGTGCCGGACAATCACGATGAGCACGGCTTAGACTTGCTGTCGGACAACGCTCGGGATATCACCCCTGCAGTAGCCCCGGACCTAAATCCGGAGCAGATTGCGTTGCCCAAGGACGGGTGGATGGACCTCGTCCCGCAGGCCGCACACTCATCGGCAGTAGAGCCGAACACAGGCCTCACCCCTAAATAAGCCCATGACACCGGACCCCCGGACTCGTATCCGGCTGTAGGTTCTAGTCCGCGTGCTCCCGAGCCTGCCGAACCTGGTTGGGCTCCGGTAATGGAGTTCACCGCTGCGGATATCTTCCAGCACTCGCCCCTTGGTGATGTGCTGAACTCATTAAAGTCTCTCTCTTTGTCAGGAGACTCATGGCCGAACTATGTCCGGCTCGAGTGGGAAGCAGGCGACGAAGGAATTCGTTTCCCACCCACCACCCACTTCATTGCCACTGTCGACGATGTATCAGACGTGCTTGACTTCGACTTTGAATACATCGACGGTATGGACGACGATGTAGGAGAAGATTCAGAATCACTGGGGCAATGGACTACCACCTCGTCATACGATATATACATGGTGGATATGCCTAAGGAGGACGACGGCGACAATCCGGAAGATAAAACTCTCGGGCAAAAGCCAAAACGACGGCGCAGACGCCGCTCCAAGTCCAGCAACGGTAAAAATAGCAATAAGAGCGCCAGAAAGATCGACACCCCAGTCAACTCTGAAGGCAACAACGACCATATGGACCCAGCAATGGAGCAGGATGAGCCAGGTCACGCTGAACACAGCTCGGAGCAGACGCCCGATCACAATGATCCCGAGGGACGAATTAATCAAACCGCCCCGGGACAAGAACACAGTCCAGATGATGATGCATTCATCATCCCGGAAACACGCTTGTAACGAGATAACCTCCACAGTAGGCTTATGGCCACTGTGAGAAGTCTAAAGAAGCAGAAGCAACGGCTAAAGGCCGCACAGGAAACGCTCAATCGCAGATGGAATAAAGTGCTAGATACTGAAGAAAAGTACGGCGATGATCACCATACAAAGAGCTACCCAAAAAGCAAGCTGCTGCCAGAATTCAACGACGAGGCCATTCCACCAAAGAATAACATGGCCAGGAGGCCGGACAAACCACTTCACAACCGCAACAGAGCAGCTAACGACGCCACACAAAATTTATGCGAGCTCCTGGATAAGAAAGCCGGCGCGGCCAGGTCCATCTACGGATCTAAAGGACACACCCCAGCACAGGACTATGGTCACCAAAACGATCATACCGATCAGATACCAGTTCGGAATCAACACCGAACACAACAACAGCCGGCGGCATGCCACAACATGTCCAGATATAGAGGGGCTGCTCACCCCCTGTGCTTCACCGAAAATGTACTGGACCATGAATTCCCACAGGGTTTTAAACCTGTGAACATAGAGGCATACGACGGAACGACAGACCCAGGGGTCTGGATCTAGGATTTTATCCTACATATACACATGGCTCGTGGGGAGGACCTCCATGCCATCAAATACCTTCCCCTCGAGTTGAAGGGGCCAGCTCGACATTGGTTGAAATGCCTCCCTGAAAATTCAATTGGAAGTTGGGAGGAACTCGAGGACGCTTTCAGCGCCAATTTTCAAGGGACTTATATCCGGCCTCCGGATGCGGACGATTTAAGTCACATAATCCAACATCCCAGAGAATCCGCCCGCAAGCTTTGGAACAGATTCCTCACTAAGAATAATCAAATTGTCGATTGTCCGGATGCCGAAGCCTTAGCGGCCTTCAAACACAGCATCCGAGACGAGTGGCTCGCTAGACACCTCGGCCAAGAAAAGCCAAGGACAATGGCAGCCTTAACAAACCTTATGACCCGCTTTTGCATGGGTGAAGATAGCTGGTTGGCCCGTAAAGGCACCAGCGACCCAAGCACATCCGAAATAAGTGATGGCAACGGGAAGCCATGGCGCAATAAAAACAAACGTCAAAACAAGGAAGAGAGCCCGGACAACACAACGGTCAATGCCGGATTCAGGGGCTCTCGACCCGGTCAGCAAAAGAAGCCATTTAAAGGCAGTAAAGAGGGACCGTCCGGTCTGAATAGATTCCTGGACAGACTGTGCCAAATTCATGGCACCCCCGACAAACCTGCGAACCACACTCAGAGAGAATGCTGGGTCTTCAAGTAGGCCGGTAAATTAAATGCCGAACACAAGGGAAGGGAAACACCAAGTGAAGACGAGGATGAACCTCGCCAGCCGAACACCGGGGACAGAAAAAATTCCCACCAGAGGTAAAGATAGTAAACATGATCCACGCGACTCACACACCCACGAGAAGGCGCGAACGTGCACTCAGAGACGCATACGCCGTAAGGCCCGTCGCCCCCAAACTTAACTACTGGTCGGCCTGCCCGATCACCTTCGATCACAGGGACTGCCCGACTAGTATGCGGCATGGAGGATCAGCTGCCTTGGTGCTCGACCCAATAATCAACGGATACCATCTCACTCGCGTCCTCATGGACGGTGGCAGTAGTCTCAATTTAATATACCAGGACACTGTCCGCAGGATGGGGATAGAACCATCCAGAATCAGACAAAGCAACACCGCCTTTGAAGGGGTGATACCAGGCATTGAAGCCCATGGCAGGGGCTCCATCATACTGGAGGTAACATTCGGTTCCCTCGGCAACTCCAGAAGCGAAGGACTACTCTTCACCATCGCCCCCCTCCAAAGCGGCTATCATGCATTGCTCAGGAGAATGACATTCACCCGCTTTAACGCAGTACCGCATTACACCTACCTTACACTCAAGATGCCCGGTCCATGCGGCGTCATCACCGTTAACGGAAACACAGAGCACTCCTCACGCACGGAGGAATACACGACGGCTCTAGCAGCCGGGCTCTAAGCGGCCTCCAATACTAGAAAGCATGGCTGGTCGTCAAGACCACGGACATAGCTAGACGAGTCCGGTAGCCCGGATAAACTTGAGCTAGGGCACCATGTACGTAATCCCCCCTATTGGCTTGACCTTATTAACAGGCCAATGTCTTACACTTTTACTATCCATCGCATGCTTATGTTTTACTCTCCTACATGAGTCTTTCTTTTTCACAGACACAATTCGCGTGATGCCCTTCCAGGAAATGGCACAACGGAGACAAAGGCACAGACGTGCAGCAGGGCCCCGCTTAAAGGTTTCTCTTTAGATTAAGCCCCTGTGTAAACCTTTTTTATTGTCTCTTGTTGTTTCCACATCCCATGGGTACTATACCCACAGAGGGTACTGCCGTTATTGGCATTTCGCCATGACAGACTAATGCACGTACCTGGAACTACATGGTTCATAATGAAAAGGCGTTCTTCAGCCCATTTTATGTTGCAAAGTCCGAATACCTTCGGGAGTATTCAGCGTCACGAGTTTGGCCTTATATGCTTTAGCTCCGAATCATGTCTTTGGTCAAATGTTGGGTTTGCCCGGCTCCTGGGTTTGCCACCTTACGTTCTGTTCTTATCGACTAAGGCGGCCAAAGGAGAACTACTGCGATTGTGCCCTGGTTATTCCGGACGAGCACCTCAGTAGAGAAAGCTGAAAACTGACTGTCATGATATAGCGAGAGACTGTTCAACCACTTGAAGACTTACAAGAATCTTTAGGATTCCTCCGCATTAACAAAGGACCGTTCCCCGGTCATGTACACACGCGCCCGTATTCGGATGCACGCGAAGGTACCAGGGGCTACATAGTAGCCCCACCGTCAAACTCCTATGGCTAAGTGAAAGTGTTACAGCTATATAGTCCAGTTGCCTAGTTCGACGTGCGATCACCTCCTTAACGGTCCAAGACGTTGGATCAAGTGTGATTACGCATATTTTTCACGAACACCCCCGCATTGTATGCGTGGGGGCTGAAGCCAACGACTGCTAACTTTCATATTACACATATACATAAAAACGGCTGCACAGGAGGCACAATAATACTTTCGGGCACAGAGTATAAATATAGCCTCATAATCAAAATAACATTGTTTTTACAATGACACGATTTGTCACTCGAACATGACATTCTTCGAGCACAGAGCCTCTATCAAATGAGCACCTTCCGCTACCTGCTCCAAGTAGTGCTCGACCGAATCCTGGCCTCCCGCCGGATTCTGGGTCGCAATGATGGTAGCCTCCATATCTGTCCAATATGCTTTAACACGGGCAAGTGCCATCCGTGCACCCTCTATACACGCGGACCTCCTCATGGCATCGATCTGAGATACGACACCAAGGAATTGTTGCACCAAACCAAAATAACTGTCTGGCTTAGGACCCTTCAGCCAAAGATGGTCTATTACAGACCGCATTGCAAGCCCAGACAACCTATGAAGCTCAGCCACAGTAGCCATTTTCTCACTCCACGGCAATGGGCGCGCGGGAGCATTGAATTGCGACCAGAACAGCTTCTCCACTTCTTTATCACCTTGATCCTCAAAAAACTTGGCCGCATCAGTTGTACTCTTCGCCAAGTCCACATACGCGTCTGCAGGACTCCAGCGCCGATCCAGGGGAGCATACTTCGGGTCCAAAAACTTCATCCGCAATAAGTAGGGGTTCCCAGCCGCGATTTTCCCGGCCTGTCAAAGCTCCTCCCGCACATCCCTGATTTCGGTCCGCATCTCCTTGGCCGCATTAAGTGCCTTATTCAGGTCAGCCGAATTAACCTGATTCTCCTTTTCAAGAAGCTCATACCGGTCGGTGGCATTTTTCAACTATACAGCCATTTCGGCTATCTTGTCTTCGCTTCGGCGATGAGCTGCCTGTTCGGCTCTCAACTCTTCGGCCGCCTTTAGGGCAACCACATTGCTAGCCCGAGCTTGTTCCTTGGCCTGGGCAAGTTCCGCCCTCAGGGCTTCCATGGCAGCAGCACCGTCTGCAGTCCAAGCATATCGCATTAATATCATGCCCCTCTCAAATTTTCCTATTCAACATAATAAGGAAAGCAGAGCACATACCTTGTGACTCGTTCAGCCGCTCGTTCACCAGCGTGATATCGGCATCAACATCTCCAATCTGCCTCCTTAGTTCGGCAACTTCAACGGACTGGTCGGCTGCCGGATCCTTAGACACCTGCGCATATATACAACGCAATCATTACTTACACAATATGATCCTCCGTTTGCCGCCTAGGGCGGGCAACCAGAGTCTCAGGGGCTACTATCCATAGGGAGCACACCTAGCGCGTGCCTCACAGCCAAAGATTTTTTTAGGTATTTTTCATTACATACCTCAAAGCCTGTGAGCAGGCTCGTAAATGCTTCATTCAAACCGCTTGTGGCGGATGAAATCTTCTTGAGCACCGTGCTCATTAATGAACAGTGCTCCTTCAAGAGAGCGGCTCGCTCCAAAAGGCCCGTCAGTGTGTCCGCCCGGACACCGACCTGTGCCAGTCCCTTCTCATCACCCCCCGTGGGAGCCGACCGCTCCGGGCTCAGGGCGGCCAAAGGAGTAGCTTCTAGCTTTGGCAGATCTGGAGTCCTCCGTGACGACACCTCGGGGTCACCCGCCTCATGAGGCGGAGAGGTGGTGGGGTCTCACTCTCCATCATCTCCGGAGGGAGGTCCCTCGAAGATGAACTCTATCGAGAAGAGCTGCTAGCCGGACTGCAAAGAGTGGATCCTGGTTATTGTACTCGAAGAAAAGCAGTACCTTCAAATTTACGGCTAACTTACAGCTCGGTTGAGGGCTGGCCCGTTGGCGGGCATGACGCGGTGACGGCGCCCTTCAGGGCAGGGCCCCTTGGTGACGCTTTCTTCCCCTTTTTGGGCATCTTCGTCTCCAAGTCTTCGGAGGCGGCCCTTTTCTTCCCGCGCGGGGAGGAGGCCTTGGATTCCCCTCCCCGACTATCCTCCTTTGGGGAGGTATCAATTCCCCCGGTTTGGATGCGCAGTGTATGAAGTTCGGCTTCTCTGTTCTTCCCTTCGTATTTCCCCGAGGGCATTTTGCTAAGCACCCGGCCAAGCATTTTGGCTATGGTGGGACTAGGCGAGCCTTCGGGAAGTGGCGTCGGACACCTGATTCTCTCCGTCTTGTTGAGCCATTCCTGGCCGTGGAGGATTTTCAGAATGATGATCATGAAAAATATAAACGAAGTGTCCGGTTTCGGGGTTACTTACTTGGGTATCTAGGCGATTGCAGCTTAGGCCCGCATCCTCGGTGGTGTCCGGACACTTCACTTGTGGTCCGAAGAATAATTTACACATCCCTTCGGGCGTCAGGCCGAAGAAGTGTAGAATAGTTTGCGGACCCTCTGGATTGAACTCCCACATCCGAAGAGGCCGGCGTTTGCATGGCAACATCCGTCAGATTAGCATTACCTGAATTATGCTGACAAGGTTAATGTCCCTCTCAAGAAGCTCCCGGATACGGCTCTGTAGTGTTGGTACATCACTAGCAGACCCCCAATCCTGTCCTACATTGGTCCATGACACCAGTTGTGACGGAGGGCCCGAGCGGAAGTCGGGGGAAGCCACCCACTTTGTGCCTCTGGGAGCCGTGACATAAAACCACCTCCGCTGCCATAAATCGGATACCTCTGGGAAAGAACCCTCTGGCCATGGGGCATCGGCGTTCCTGCTTATTATGGCACCTCCGCACTCCGCATGTCGCCCCTCGATCATCTTCGGCTTCACATTGAAGGTCTTGAGCCATAAGCCAAAGTGTGGAGTGACGTGGAGAAAAGCCTCGCACACAATGATGAACGACGAGATATGGAGGATAGCGTCCGGAGCTAGATCGTGAAAATCTAACCCGCAATAGAACATGAGCCCCCTCACAAAAGGATCAAGGGTGAGGCCCAAGCCGCATAGGAAGTGAGGAACAAATACGACGCTCTCATTGGGCTCGGGAGTAGGGATGACCTGCCCTGGAGCAGGAAGCCTATGCTGGATGTCGGCAGTCAGATATCTGACCTCCCTAAGCCTCGCAATGTCCTTCTCTTTGACCGAGGAGGCCACCCACTGGCCTTGAAGGTCGGATCCGGACATAGTGGAAGATCCGGGGTGTTTGAGCTTGGGTCTCGGGTGTTAGAACTCGAGATGCGAAAAGGTGCAAGGGTGGTGGAAAAGAGGTATAGGCCTTGGCCCCTCTATAAAGGGGGTGAATATCAAGAGTCCTCAGCGTGACCGCTTGAGACTTATCTAAAAACACGGAGTCATACACACAGTCATCATGGGGTTGCCCACGCCCGTATTAATGGAAGATCCCGCAATAAGGGGAACACAATCTCTGCTTTGGCAGGGCGTGCCAATAAAACCGCCTCGCAACGCGTATTGAAGTGGGCTAAGAGAAACTGGTTCGTGTTGGGCCGGGCCATGATGCAGGAGCACGACGTACTAAAAATTGCCAGCAGATCAGATTTATGCTATGCTCTCTACGGCGGTATGTGAAGATCATCTTGCAGATCCGGACACGGTTTAGGTGTTTGATGATTACTATTCAGAGATGGAACCCGCCTTGCAATCCTGAAGACAAAACTGCGCGCCAGACTCATCGTTATTGAAGCCTGGTTCAGGGGCTACTGAGGGAGTCCTGGATTAGGGGGTATCCGGACAGCTGGACTATATACTTTGTCCGGACTATTGGAGCGTGAAGATACAAGACTCAAGAATTCGTCCCGTGTCCGGATGGGACTCTCCTTTGTGTGGAAGACAAGCTTGGTGATCCGGATATTATATTTCCTTCCTTGTAACCGACTCCGTGTAAACCATAGCCCTCTCCAGTGTCTATATAAACCGGAGAGTTTGGTCCTTAGAGGGATGATCACAATCATAATGTGGGGACCCCGACTCATAAGTCGTGATCACCGAATGCACGTGTACAGTGATCCCAGAGATCAATGCTCACTGAACACACAGACATGGTTGTAAAACTCTGGACATAGTTTAAGCAGCACCGCCAACTGTCCTTGACCATGGACACGGCTATTCGAATAGTTTTACACTCTGCAGAGGTTGCACACTGTACCCACAAGATCCGGGGAACTTCCGTGTCATCCACGACCCGCGATACCTCAAGTACCCGGGGTAAGCACCCGATCACTACCTTTCCCTAGACGACACTAACAAGGAGTCCACTCATTGTTCCGAATCCTCATGATGTACATCATACGAGACTCACTCGAGATCGTAACATCCGAGAGGGGACACAACGGTGTATCCGGTGCCCTGTGAAAACAGTCATGGCTGCCCTACCTGGCACGACCCCGTCCCGAGAGAGAGCACCAACTCTCCCCCATCACTAGTAATGCGGGCTCCAAGCTTGTATCGGCCTAGGTAATCAATAATGCCCTTTCCCATATAAGGGTAGAGTGGTTGCGCATGTAAGGTAGGGACAGTCAACAAATCTTAAATCTAATCCTTTTTCGAAAACAACACACACACTTGCCTCGGCACACCACTTCGTCATCAACTGGTTACCCATCTCATCATCTCCCTCGGGCATAAGTGGCACCCGACGAGGTTTTCGAAAAGTCCTTTGAAAATGCTTTGTCTCCATTACCATGCATATTCCCGTCCCTTTTTGCGTAGCACTAGTCCAGCATCCTATCTACCCCCACCGTCATAACCCTCATAAGAAGGTAGGGTCATGCACAATGCAAGTATCAACGAGGAAGTACGGTGGCAAACCATCAAAGTGGATACCACCTCATCATGATTCCGTTGCAACAACAATATGGTGCTATATGACATGCATAAGAAGGGTTTCATAGACATGGTCAAAGGGCTGCTTGCCTTGGTCTTCAAAGTCTTCAAGTCATTCTCCTTCTTCTTATCCAACTACTTCGTCAAATACGGGATCTATTCATCGCCAAAGAAATGACGGGACAATAAGGTAATAGTAAAAACAAAAAAATCAAAGTGCTCAGAAAAATGTCAACTTATTTTTGATAAATACTAGGGGGAAATCTAAGAATGGGAAAATTCCTAGTTTTGGATTTGGTGTTAAGGAACAGTGGAAATAGATTTTCAAAGGAGGATTTAAATGCTCAAATTTGAATCTAAATTTGAACAGTACAGAAAAGTGTGATTGATGTGAATGAAGGTTACATCAATAAATAGGTGCAATTATTTTAAGATTTTAGGAGTTGGAATTATTCCATTTGGATAAATATTTTATCCTGTGGAATTTTTATAAAACAGACAAAAAAAGAAAAAGAAAAGTGGCACTGTGCAACTGGGCCAGAAAGGCCACAGTGCAGCAGGCCCAGAGGGAATTCAGCCCGCGTGAGGCCGCCACATCGAAGGCGTATTTAAGAAATACGTTTCCAGCCGATGCAGCGAACCGGTGCGCACGCGCGTGTTTTAAACCTGACGGGTGGGGCCCACCCGTCAGTATGTGAGGCTGACTGACGGGCCCCACGGCCGTCGTCTTCCACCTCGAGCCAGAGAGGGAGGCGAGCTCACCGGCGTCGCTGTGGTCGACGACGAGGCGATCCGAGGGCACCGGCGTGCTCAGGGCGGAGTCGACGTTCGGGTGGAGGTGGAGGCGGTCGCCGGAGCACAGGGGTTCGCCGGCGACGAGGAAGCCGGCGACAGAGCTTCGGCAGGAGCTTGCCCCGGTCGATTCCGGCTGCAATAGAGAGGGGAGACAGAGGGGAAATGGTGAGAGAGGTGAGGCGGTCCCAGATCGAGAGAGAGAGATGGCAAAGGAGGCGTGTACCACGAGATCGACGAAGACCCGAAGCGGCGGAGCTCGAGCTCGATCTCGAGCTTGGGCGGCTCTGGGGATGAACGGGAGGCCCAGTGGGGCTATTTGGAGTGGGAGGGGATGAGTGGTGGCGATAGGAGGGCTCGGGGATGCCTTATATAGGCGAGCGGCGGTCCACCGTGGGCTCGTGTGCCGGCGAGCTTGTGCTCGTCGCTACGGGCCTCAGGAGGGTTCTGCGCCAAGTCTAGGGCGTTTGTGGAGGTGGTCTACGACCAGGGGAAGGAAGAGAGGGGAGCATGAGGGGCTAGAGGCTCCGCGCGTGTAAGTGTGCTCATTGGAGCTCTCGGGCGGCCATGGCGCGCGTGTGAGGGAGGCCGTAGGAGGGAGAAGGAAGAGGGGGACCAGGGCTTAGCGTGCTGCGGACGCCGAGGCGCATCGGCTGGCGTGAGGGGGAGAGCCGAGGTGGCCGGAGGTGCTTGGCAGGGGGCGTCTACAGTGCGGGGGCGCACTGTAGCGCGCTCCAGAGCGTGCAAATGGCTGGCATGCCATTTTTTTGGCAAAGTGGACATGGCCAAGCATGTCTGGTATCTCTAGGGTGGAGTAAAGAATGAGGGAGGGGCATTGGATGCCCTGGGTGGCCATTGGAGTGAGGAGGGAGGTGAGAAAGGAGAAGAATGCTGCTGTCCAGAAGGGTAAATGGGGATGTTTCACCCTTCAATCATTGAGTTGAGGCCAGGGAAGAGTTACTGGAGGTGCAAGGGGACTCTGAGGGGATGTGGTAAAAAGTTGAGCTCAAGGAGATTAGTGGAAGTGGTCAAAGTGGTGTTTTTAGAAATATGGCAGAAGGTGTTTGTTGTTGATTTGGGCAAGAATATGAACTCCTCCTGTCATGAGGCTTGACAGGGTCAAATGGCATGAGATATTAGTAGGTTCCACCAAGGTTGAGTCCATTTGGGCAAAGTTGCCAATGCAACTTTTGTAAACCCTAGAAATTAGCAGAAATGAACTTTTGTAGATCTAGTTGAGCAAATCACTTCTCCTTGATGCACCACTTGGTGTAGTGGCCTCATTTGGTCATGTGAATATGCTCACCAAGGTTGGGGTCAAGGAGAGAAAGTTGGTAGTACAAAGTTGTTCAAATATGGTTCTGGACAGGAAGGGTTTTGGGGCACTTTGATCAATATAACATTTTCTCCAACTCGTGCCATTTGGTCTAGATGAATGATTAGACCATTTGAGCATGTTCACAAGATTTGAGAGCATTTGGACATGTTTGGCAATGTAAAGTTGCTCAAACTTCAAAATGGATAGAAATGGTTTTGAGGGGATTTCATGGGGTTATACTATTCTCGATGACATGATACTTATCAAGATCATCCAACATGTCATATGTGACATGCTAGAATTTTCTTGGAATTTTTGGAGAATATTTCCTTTGTAAATATTTCAAAATCTTGAAATATCCAGAAAGGGTTTTGAGGGATTTGACCAATATTTTGAACATGACCATGTGTTGAAACTCTTATATATGGACGATATACGTCCACTGAGTTTCCCTAGGTTTTTGTCAAATGTTTTTAAAACAATAAAATAATTTTTCCCTATTAAAGACCATTTTTGGCCTTAAGAAAAAGCTTTTAAATAAAATAGGAAAATTACTTTTAAAATTATATTTTTGCGGTTTATGGGAATCCTATACATAATCATCATAGGATATCTTCTAGGGTTTAGCCTCTACGATCTCGTGGTAGATCAACTCTTGTACTACTCATATCATCAATATCAATCAAGCAAGAAGTAGGGTTTTACCTCCATCGAGAGGGCCCGAACCTGGGTAAACATTGTGTCCCTTGCCTCCTGTTACCATTAGCCTAAGACGCACAGATCGGGACCCCCTACCCGAGATCCACCGGTTTTGACACCGACAGGGGGTCCCCAGACTTGCCTGCCTGCGGCCTGCAGCGTGGCTCCACCAGTGGCCCAGTACGGCCCGTCTTCGTCAACCAGCACTCAAGACCCTCGCGAGGGGTCAAGCCTCGCAGGGCGGACTACATAGGGCCTCCTCAGGAGCGGCCTCACCAGACAGGCTCGTGAGGAGGCGGAGAGATCAAGGCAAGGGGTACCTCGCGAGGTTCCCATGACGCAAGCCATGACGACCAAGGCCAGGCGGGCGCCAGCGCGTGCAGTGTCTTCATTTCCCCTTTGGTGCTAAGGGGGCAAGCGCAGGCGCAGAGTACCGAGGCATCAGGCAAAGGCTTCCATATCGGTGCAACAAGACCAAGACCAGCAGGATAGCAGGACGGAGGTCACCATGAAGCCCAAGATGGCGTCACCACCAGTGCCTTTGGCAGGCGAAGACCACCTTTAGTCAGGATAGTTTGTACTAGTTGTCCCCTTTCAAAATGGCCGTTGTTGGATCCCTTCCCGCTCAATATTTGGGAAGAGGACCAGGGCCTCTATAAATAGGACTAGCCACCATAGTAGAAGAGGACGAACTCAGTTCATCTACACACCACACCAACTCAAGAACACCTCTCCTCGCGAGGCTGTTCTTCCCTTGTACTGTTCCTCATCAGCCCAAGAGGCAATCCACCACCACACAGGAGTAGGGTGTTACACCACAACGGTGGCCCGAACCTGTGTAAACCTTGTGTCTCTTGTGTCGTGAGTTCATGGAGCTAGCTTAGAGATCGCGGCGAGGTTGAGGGCGTGTTTCGATAGGGGGAAATCTTCATGCGCACCCCAGTGTTCAAACCTCAAGGGTTTTGCCGGAACCCGATATCTGACATTTGGCGCGCCAGGTAGGGGTGCGCCGGAGCTTCTCCTTCCGTCGACCCGCACTCTGCCAACACCGTGCTTCGCCCTCATGGCGACATCGTGCTTCCGGCTCTGGTGGCCGGCGCCAGCGCTGGGGCCAGGGGGCTTTGAGCCTTGGCCCGCCTTACGGTAGGTGAAGTGGTCGCACAAGTTCAAGCCAGAGATGCCGCCGCGCTACGACGGCGCGGCGGACCCACTGGTTTTCCTGCTGGCATACGAGGATGCCGTCCTCAAGGCCAGGGCGATGACAAGGTCATCACTAACTGGCTTCCCATGGCCCTCACTGGCGTCCCGCGCGCTTGTCTGCTCAACCTGCCGGCGTCTTTTGTGGCCTCCTGGGAGGAACTGCGCGACCTCTTCCTCGCCCACTATGCGGCGCTTGCGCCCCCGGTCGTCGCAGCTCTCCTGTGTGGCTCACAGGCGCCACCCTCAGACCGCCACGCCAAGCTGTTCTTTCGCCAGATCAGCGTCGTCCTCGCGCGGCAAGGAGCTCCCCCGAGTTGGGTGGCGCCCAAGGCCGACCTGACCTTTGACTCGGAAGATCACCCCGTCAGCACTACCTGCTCGGGTGCGCTCCCGATGCTCTGCATGCCTACCATCTGCCAAGTGGCCATCACCAAAACCCTCATCGACTGCGGAGCCGGCCTCAATGTGCTCTCGGTGGAGGCCTTCAGCCTCCTCCACGTACCACCGGAGCGGCTCTGACCGAGCAAGCCCTTCTCAGGCGTCGGAGGCGGTTCCTCCAGTTCCCTGGGGCAGATCCGCCGTCCCGTGACCTTCGGCACCCATGACAACTACCGCATGGAGCTGGTCGACTTCGACGTTGCTCACATCGGTCTCCCGTACAACGCCATCCTCGGATACCCTGCCCTGGCTCAGTTCATGGCAGCAACCCATCCGGCCTACAACCTCATGAAGATGCCCGGGAGCGGCGGCGTGGTCACCGTAGCTGGAGATACCAAGGAGGATCTGCTGGCACTCAAGCTGGCCCTCAAAGCCGCCGCGGCAGCGCAACCCACCGACGCGGATGCCTCCAAGGACAAGGAAGCTGCACCGACCAAAAAGAAGCAGTTGTTCACTTAGGACAAGGCGGAGACTAAGAAAGTGCCAGTCGAGGAAGACGGGTCCTCGGGAGCCTCCTTCACCATAGGTGCCTGCCTCGACCCCGACCAAGAGGATGCGTTGGTGAGGTTCTTGCGCTCGAACAAGGAGGTGTTCGCATCGGAACCCAAGCAGTTAGCAGGGGTCCCAAGGGAGGTGATTGAGCATCACATGAATGTGTGCCCCAATGAAAGCCCTGTGAAGCAGAAGGCGAGGCGGAAGTCAACCGAGAAGCATGCCTTCATCGTCCAAGAAACCCGCAAGCTGGAGGCAGCAGGGGTTATCGGCGAAGTTCGCTACCCCGAATGGCTGGCAAACCCCGTTGTCGTGCCAAAAAAGGGGGGAAAGGAACGCATGTGCGTCGACTTCACCAACCTCAACAAGGCCTGCCCCCAAGATCTGTTCCCGCTTCCCCGCATGAACCAGATCATCGACTCCACCACCGAGTGCGACCTCCTATGTTTCCTGGATGCGTTCTTGGGTTATCACCAGATCAAGATGGCGGTAGAAGACGTGGAGAAGACAACCTTCCTGACCCCATGTGGGGTTACTACTACACTTGCATGCTGTTTGGATTACGCAATGCGAGCGCGACCTTCCAATAGCTGATGCACATTGCCTTGGGCCGGCAGCTCAGGAAAAATGCCGAGGCTTATGTCGACAACATTGTGGTGAAATCTCCAGAGGCAAGGACCTTGATCCAGGACTTGGAGGAAACCTTCGCGAGCCTTTGTCAGGTATACCTACGACTCAACCCGGAGAAGTACGTGTTCAGCGTCCCTTCTGGCAAGCTGTTGGGCTTCCTCGTGTCCCACAGGGAGATCGAGGCCCAACCCGGAGAAGGTCAAGGCAATCGAAGACATGAGTCCGCCGCAAACCCTCAGAGAAATGCAGAAGCTCGCCGGTCGCGTGACTGCGTTAGGGCGCTTCATCTCCAAGCTGGGGGAGCGCGCCCTACCGTTCTTCAAGCTGATGAAGAAGAATGGCCCATTTGAGTGGACACATGAGGCCGACCAAGAGTTTCAAGAACTCAAAATATATCTGACCAGCCCTCCCGTGATGGTGGCGCCATGCCCCTTCGAGCCCCTGGTGCTCTACCTTGCCGCCACTCCCTACTCTGCCAGCGCGGCCCGGGTGGCGGTTCGGGAGGAACGCCATGCTAAGGCCGCGCCCCGCCTAGCCACGGCCTCAGCCGGGGCGACACAAGACCAGGAAAGCCTCGTGAAGACCATGACAATGGCAGTAGGGGACCAAGCTCAGCAGGAAGACGCCCCCAGGGCTGAAGAGGCCGCACCAAGCCACCAGGCACTGGGGGCTCCATCGTCTCAAGAAGCGCCTCAACCTCCGGAAGACGCAGGCCACATCAGCGCACCCACCCTCGTCGAGCATCCTGTGTACTTCGTCAGCACTGTGTTGCGGGATGCAAGGGCGCGGTACCCCATGCCTCAGAAGCTCTTACTCGCGCTCTTGGTGGCCTCGCGTAAGCTACGACACTACTTTCAAGGTCACCCCATCAAGGTCGTCTCGGCCTACCCATTGGAAAGGGTACTCAGGAGCTCCGTTCGGAGGGTCGCCGAATGGAACATCGAGCTGCAGGCGTTTCAGTTGGAGTTTAGCACACACTACAAAAAAAAGACACATCCGTGACATATTGGGCCGAACGAAATTTTTTTCTGTCATACATATGACACTTCTATGACGATAATTGTGACAGAACCCAGTATCATCATAGATGTGGTGGGCTCCTACTTCTATGACAAAAAATCATGATAGAAAATGGGCTTTTCATCCTGGGCGGGCCGGAGATGCAGCTGCATGACATTCTTTGGGCCATCCATGACGGAAAAAACCATGGTAGAAGCGAGGGGTAGGAAAATTTCGGGGAGTTGCCGGTTGCGGTGGGAGGTCGGGGGCCGAGCGATGCGAGTTTCTCTCGTACACGTATGCGCGTGTGTGCGAGGCGTTGGATCTAACTGAACCCGAGCGAGGCGTTGGGCTCTAACTGAACCCGAGCGATTGCACTGCAGGCTATGCGTTACTGAACCCGAGCGATCGATCGATGGCTATTAACTGAACCCGATGGAGCGATTCCTTCGCTACTACTGCTAGTTGAAGCCGATCGATTGGATAAACAGTGGGC
>NC_041391.1:233359421-233430937 GCF_002162155.2 Triticum dicoccoides
TGTGGTGTGGAGGGCTGGATGAACAGTAGATGGTGGAGGGGTGGCCATGGAGGGGTGATTGAACAGGCCCCCGTGGTGTGGAGGGCTGGATGAACAATAGACGGTGGAGGGCTAGATGAACAGTAGATGATGGAGGGCTGGATGAACAGTAGACGGTGGAGGGGTGGTTGAACAGTAGCCGGTGGAGTAGCGCACGGTGGAGGCTGGATGAATAGGAGCCCGTGGAGGCTGGAGGAGGTCGACGGTAGCCCATGGAGGCTGGAGGAGGTCGACGGTGGAGATGAACAGTATCCCGTGGAGTCCCGTTTTGCGGTACGCCACACCCCTCCTGATGAACAGGACCCCCGTTTCGAACGTAGCGCTCCAACACAAGTCCGTTTCATCCGTTTTGCGGTACACCACACCCCCTCCTGATCAACAGGACCCCCGTTTCGACCGTAGGAGGTCCGTTTCCTCCGTTTTGCGGTACGCCACACCCCTCCCGATCAACAGGACCCCGTTCCGACGTAGGAGGTCCGTTTCCTCCGTTGTGCGGTACGCCAGGCCTCGTTTCCATCGCCTATTCCGTCCAAGCCCTCCCGATGAACACGACCACGCATTCCATTCTGACCCAGCCGGTTGGCTCCCCATGAACACGACGACGACGTTGTTTCTCCGTTCCGACCCAGCCATGTACGTATGCGCGAGTAGGCGTTCGAGACCCTACCCGTATGTACGTACATGGCCGTATTTTCTTTCTTGCACCCTTGCCGCTATACGTACGTGTACATGCTACGTGCGCGCCTCTACTACGACACGTGCGTGCCTTTACATCAACCAGTATGTATGTACACATTCGCGACCAGAATGACAACGCTACATACGCTTCGACCAGGTGGGTCCCGACTTTCAGCCACTTCCTTGCCTGCAAAGATGTAGCTGGTGGGTCCCAGTAGTCAGGGGGGCGAATCATTTTGTTTTTTTGCCCGGACGCACTTCCTTGCGTGCGAAGATGTAGCTGGTGGGTCCCAGCAGTCAAGGGGTGAATCGTTTTTTTGCCCAGACGCACTTCCTTGCATGCGAAGGTGTAGCTGGTGGGTCCCAGCAGTCAGGAGGGAAATCTTTTTTCGCCAAATACGATGGCCCGTCCGGTGGGTCCCTGCTGTCAGGTGGAGGAATCATTATTTTCTGCGTAATAAGGAGGCACTTCCTTGCTGCGGCCGTGGACCCTGCTGTCAGCCTCTCCACGTATGGTCCACGTCCGATGGAAGTTGTTCCTTGACCATGTTGACAATGCCGCGCCGAGAGCACCAGGGCGGTGGACGACGGCGAGGCTTAGGAAGGGGACGACGCGGAGCCAGTGAAGACGCAGCAGTGGATGCCCACGCGGAGAGGAGTATGAGTATTCACTCGCTCGGCTGCGGTGTGAGGCCGCCGTTGCCGTAGGGCCTGGCCAGCGGTGGGAATAGTAGGGGACGGTGAGGCCTCCGCGGCAGCACAGCCGACCACGAGAAGCAGGAGCAGGTGGCACGACCGGCACTGCTTTGGGCGGCTGGAGCAAGAAGACCAGAGGTTGAAGAAGCACTACGGGCATTGGATGGACATCGTACGGTCACTGGAGCTAGAATCGTTCATATTGACTAAGTTGACAAAGCCCTCCGTCCCGTCAATTTAGTAGGCCCACAAGTCAGCCTCCCACCAAGGTGGGTCCCAGTTAGCAGGGGGAGTATTCATTTTTTTTGTGCATAATAAAGAGGCACTTCCGGTGGGTCTGAGCTGACAGCGGGGGGAACGTTTTTTTCGCGAAATACGGTGGCCCGTCTGGTGGGTCCCAGCAGTCAGGGGGAAACTTTTTTTCGTGAAATAAGGTGGCCCGTCTGGTGGGTCCCTGCTGTCAGGTGGAGGAATAATTATTTTACGCGTAATAAGGAGGCACTTCTTGCGGTTGCCGTGGACCCAGCTGTCAGCCTCTCCACGTACAGTACTCTTCTGATGGAAGTCGGTCGTTGACCACGTTGACCACGCCGCGCCGAGAGCACCAGGGCGATGGACGACGGCGACGCCTAGGAAGGGGACGACGCGGAGCCGGGGAAGACGCAGCAGTGGAAGACCGCACAGAGAGGAGTACGAGGATTCACTGGTTCGGCTGCGGTGTGAGGCTGCCGTCTCCGCAGAATAACAGGGGGTGTGGGTGAGTGGAGGGATGGCCTGGCCAGTAGTGGGAGTAGTATGGGGGCGGTGAGGTCTCCGCGGCAGCACAGCCGGCCACGAGAGGCAGGAGCAGGCGGCACGATCGGCGCTGCTTTGGGTGGCTGTACCAAGAAGACCAGAGGTTGAAGAAGCACTATGGCCGTTGGATGGACATCATACGGTCACTGAAGCTATAATCATTTATATTGACTAAGTTGACAAAGCCCTTGGTACGCTCCAACTTAGTAGGTCCACAGGTCAGCCTCCGAAACAGTGCGCCCCAGATGTCAGGGGGAGGAATCATTTTTTGGGCGGCTGAAGCTAAGAATATCCGAGATTGAAGAAGAAGCACGACATCCGTTGGATAGACATCCAACGGCCACTGCTGCTAGAACCGTGTGTTGACTATAATAAGTTGACAAAGCCTTGCATACGCGTCGACTTATTTTTTTAGGGGACGCGTCACTTAGTAGGCCCACAAGTGTGTGGCAGAGAACTTATAGCCCATTTGCGTTTTGTAAGAATGTACAACCCATTTTTGAATTCTAATGGAATTTACAACAGCCCATTTACAGTTTGTTAAAAGTACAACCCATTTTCTAGCTAGGACAACGATTAATAATTTCAACCAACCGTTGAAGACGGAATTCAGTAAAATTTCCCACATTTTGATGGGATCCGAAATATTTTTATCCCGAAATTTCTAGTCAAATTAAATATAAGTTTGTATTATGTAAAAATCCAACGAAACATTGCGCATGCAACAATGAAAATTTATAAGATTTCAAAATCCATAAATTATATTTTATAAACTAATTTCGTGTTTGGTGCATTTTTTTATAGTTACTGCACACTTTTTATAATTACATCCCATTTATTATTTTTTAAAGCCCATTTTCCTGTTAAGCCTAGTGCATCCCTCCTAGGAAAGATTTGCGGCCCAGCGGGGCGGAGAATAACAAGTTGACCTTGCGTGGGTATTCCTCAAAAAGACATATAGCCGGGCTAGCCATTTTCATCTTGAAAAAATTAGTATCTGGGCTGGATATCTGGCCTGGGCTAGACGGGCCACAGCCCGCCCAGTTAATACCCTACTCTCCTCTAAACAACAACGAAATCATCGCCAAGAAAAACTCTGCAGTGCTCACGCCTCAAAAACACAAATACTGCTCGAGCTGCTTGGTCCCAGCTGCCGGCCGCACCTTGTGCAATTCTCTCGTTTATATTGACTACATAGGTTGACAATGGTGTGGGACCGTGATGTCAGGAAACCAAGAGAAAGCAAAAAAATATATAGTTGTACATAATAAGGAGGCACTTGCGTATGTACGGCTATGGCCCTAGTGGGTCCCTAGTGTCATCCAGTCAAAATAAAGCCATCTCCTGAATCCTCATGTTCGTTGACCATGTTAACAATGCTCGGCGCCACGGTGAGCGCAACAACTCGAAGGACAACGGAGAGGGCCTCGCGGGCCCTACGGAGGTCTGATATAGCACCCGCTTCTCATTCAGGAAGCCAGGATCATCGGACACCTATGAGCACCTTCGAGAAACTGAGACGTCATGAAACGGTAAGGCCGCGCTTGGGAGCTATGGTTTATTTCAAACCTGTATTAACATACAAGTGTAATTTACTCGTCATCGGAAACAACGCGTAAAATACAGGCGTAATGAAACCGAGGGCCCGAGGTCTGTAAGTAAAACCGGCGGGTTACGCGTGTAATTTGAGAGACCAATGTATATTTTACGAGCACTGCTATATGGACGACATTACCAGATGATACATGCACGACGTGCGTATCATGCCATCCATAGGAAAGGCTGAAACAACAGCTAATGGCTGGATTAGCAATCGTCCGAGTGTCGTTCAGCGTTTTTATCGTGTGTGAAGTACTTCCGATATTTTACTAGTCAAAATCGACCAACCAAGCACCTTCGCCCGAGACCATCTGCTTTAATTTACAAGCGTCAGTTTTACAAGCGGTTTTGGTTGGAAAACAACGATCCAATCATGGCCTAATATCATGAGTTGGTCGGAAGATCATATGGTTTCACGTCTAACCTACCCGACATGTCGTATAGGCTATGAATGAAACATCAGACGATGAACTTCTTATGCACGGAAACAACAGAAGAGGATGATCTTCTTAACAAGCAAATCACTGGCATTAGATCGACATGCAAAACAATACGAAGCATTATTCTCAGGAGGCATGGTGAACAGCTCGTGATGCCGCATGCCACAACATTCCAAGCTCAACTTTGCAATCAAACACAAGGCCTGGCATTACATAGACAATATTCAGAACAAACTCTTAACACAGGAATATCTCAGCAGAGTAACTATTTACTTCTGAACTGAACACATGAATAGGAAAAAACACTCGACGCTGCTCATAGCAAGGTTTTCCAATTCCAATATATTAAACTAACGTCTTCTTTCTAACATCAATGATTAAACTTTGACAAGCTTTTCCCATTCAAAATATGTAATGCCTATGATCGTGTCCTGTCATAGCTTCTTGTACTTGTTTGGGCACTTTTTGCCCAGGGCACTCCACGTGTTGTTAAATTGCCAATGGTCTCTGCAGACTAGTCATGTCACCGGTGTCTAATAATACTCTATAAAGCTTCTCGATCATTCCTTCTATAATTTACCGCAAACAGTGACTGCTTCTTTCTGCAAAGTGGAACGACCAACTGGACCCAGTAATGCAGCAGTTTGCCTTGGACACATTGGCTCCTTTTGTGCAGTTCAAGTAAAATCGAAGTCAGAATAAAACTGAGCTTTAATTTTGATATCCCTCTAAGCAAAAATAGGTATAAGGGAAACAATTACTGAGAAATAACGGTTGATGACTTTTCTTAATGGGAAACAAAGCAGGAGAGTAGCAATTCTCCATCAGTGTGATTCATTCATATTAACTGAGACATTATCTTAACAATGCCTTGTTTCAACATGTATAAAGAACGACAAAGCAGAAAAGTACCATTCCTAAAACAATGTAACTGATTCATTTTTGAAGAGACATTATCTTAACAATACCTTGGTTAAACATGTAGAAAGAACTACAAAGCAGGATAGTACCATTCCTAACAAGTGTTGCAGTTTTGAACTAAGATTCAGTAGTTAATTAATTCTGAGAGTGGCATTGCTTAATTTTACCAGCGACATTAGATTAACGAAAAGCATAAGCAGTTCCAGGGGAGAGTGGGCGCAACAACAATATGTGCTTCCATCTACTTATAAAGGGGGTGATGCAGAGTTTGTTGTAACAAAGCAACAAGCATCATGTCTGGGTTGGTCCCATTTTCGTTCACTACTTAATGGGAAAAGACAACAATACAATAGATTCAATTCAACATTTATTTAAAACAGTACCAATACAAGTAGCACAACATCTGAAAGCACACTGCACAATCATGTGGATGAAGGCCTGTACTGACCTTTCATGAGAACACCAGGATAAAATACGAATCTGCCAACACGAATAGGAAATCCAATCTCGTTTTGTGCAGTTGCACTAAAATCAAGCAAAGTGTTTCGCGGAGCGAAGCAAAATGTCGCAATAGCAACAAGTTGAATAGATATCCTGTTTAAACAGAGGCAAAAAAGGAATCAATTACTGGCTAATAAAGGAGGATGAAACATGCAGCCACAAAAATGGTAATCCCGCCAATCCCTAACAAGTGTTGTAGTTTTGAAATAAGATTCAGTAGTTAATTCTGAGAGTGGCATCAATTACTGGCTTATAAAGGGGGTGATGCTGAATTTGTTGCAACAAAGCAACAAGCATCATGTCTGGGTTGGTCCCATTTCTATCACTACTTAATGGGAAAAGATAGCAATACAATAGCTTCAATTCAACATTTATTTAAAACAGTACCAAAACAAGTAGCACAACATCTCAAAGCACACTGCACATCATGTGGTTGGGACCAAGATTTGAAACAACTCGCCATGAAGACTGGAAACAAATCTCGATCTCCTTTTGTGCAGTTCCACCAAAATTAAGCAAAGTCACCGGTGTGACATTCAAGTTGAACTGCACAAAACACTCTTAAAACATAAGTGTTTCGAGTAGCGAAGCAAAATGTCGCAATAGCAACAAGTTGAATCGATACCCCTGTTTTAACAGAGGCAAAAAAGGAAACAATTACTTGCCGATAAAGGAGGATGAAACAAACGGTGACAGAAAGAAGCATCTAACTTATCTTGGATGGAAAACAAAGTAGGACAGCAGCATTTCTAAAACGGTTGCATTGATTCATATTAACAGAGACATTCTCTTGAAACAACATTCGTTAAAAAATGTAATTTACTTTTAACAGTAGCATTGCTTCAATTTTCCGGCGGCATTCTTAGATTAACAATAGCAAAATAGTTGTATGGGACATGCTAGCACCATGTGCGTCCACACGTATAAATGGGTGATGCAGAGTATGTAGCCAAGCAGCATATCTGTGTTGGTCCCATATTTGTTCTCTTTGAACTTTTTTCCTATGTGAGGGCGACAAATCTAGTCCTGCACAAACAACCTGACCCCCCAGTTTATTTCCCTTTTCAACAAAGAGATCGGTTCCTTACAGATGTGTGTACTGGGTTACCCCCCTTTTCCCTTTTCGACCAACAAAGTGGCTGGATAGCCAGTCTATACTACTTTTCCTCCCTCCTTTCCTCATTGAACCTAGATTCATGCTCCACCCCACCGCACCTTTCTTTCCTCTTTGAACCAAGACCTAGATTCGACTACAGATCGAAAAAGATCCACATGCAGCTATAGCAACGATGGTTTCAAAGAATCTTATACCTTAGGGTCGTCGGGATGTGGCAAGGCATGCGGCGGGAGGCCGGATCTGCCCACACTATGTACGGCAGCGAGGAAGAAGGGGTCGGTGGCCCTCCCGCACAGGCGCTGGGTGAAAGAGAAATACGCAGCCGGCAGTGGATTGCCTCCCTCGCCGAAGGTGATAGAGTTAACACTGCACCTCCTCCCTTTCCCGGTGCGATGGGATACGGACGCCTCCTTCACCAGCTGTGAGGGGGGAGAGAGAGACAAGAGGCCAACGCAGTCTTGTTTAGATCTGGTGAAGAAAGAGTGAGAGACTGTGAATATAGAAAACCCTAGCAAATGAACGCTGAGCCTCCAGCGTGTAACATATATGTATTGCGGCGAGCGTGTGGAGAGTGCAAACCCTAGTGAATAAGCGCTGAGGCTCCCGCTTATATATATACTAATGTAGTACGGGCTGAGCTCCGGTGCCTTCACTTCATCTGCTTTTGGCTGTATGACAGGTGAGCCAGCCACATTTTGGGCCCACCTGTCATAAATCCAAAGGCAGGTGCACTAAGTCAATGAAGCTGCGTCCATATAGTACTCTCGTGTGTATATGACTAATATATAGTGGAGTGGTTTTCTTATTCTCTCCATAACAATCGTTTTAAATTGTGTAAGTATAAAATGAAACTCTTTATTTAATGTACAGTGAAGAAAACTAGTACTACTTCCGATGAACTAACGATCCACGCCCACGCGTCCTGGTCGTACTTCCTTTTCTTCACGTGTGGTACACTACCCTCCCTTAAGTGAACAACCACACACGCGCCAAATTATCGAAAACGTGTGAGAGTGTGTACAAATAAAGAATTTTAATTTCAATTATTGGAAAGGTTTGAGAGTATTACAAAGTTTGACTTCAGTCAAATCTAATATGCGGAGTAAATAAAAATGGAGGGCTACTACGTCCATACGGGTTTTTAGTCCACACCATTTTTTAAATCAAAGTTAATAGCTGGACAAATAAAATTACAGGGGAGCTGGAGACAAAGTTGTGAGAAGGCTTAGAAATCAATACAAAACTTATGCTCTTAGTACCAACGTCGATCCTTCTTTGAGGAAACATTTGGTTCATAGCCAATTGTGTGATAAAATTGCACCAACGTGAAAGACGATTGCGTCTCCAATGCAACCAAGGTGAACTGACGAAGGATATCATCTTTGTGCGTAACAAGCAAAGAGCACTGATGGAATACAACTTGTTTTTCATTGAAAATCGATCAGCTTCACCAGCCGACGCAACCATGAGGCGCAACCATGAGCATCGATAGGTTATCGTGGTGATGCATCATCCATTTGGCATCAAGTTTGGGTGAGGCACCTATGAAGTTCGACAAATCCTCACTGTGGTCTGTTTCTTCTCAGTAATCAAGCTCGAGGAAGGAAGAACCACGTGGCAAAGGACAGTGAGGCGGAACAACAATGGCCATCCAATTTTGTGCAGTTCCACTAAAATTTAGGAAGACATGCCCGGGTATGGAGACATGCATCGCTGTTTCCAAAAGTATAAAGAAGGGTTAGCAACGACATCTCAATTGTCAATAATAATTAATGAAAAGTACACCAACAAACAGAAGCATCATAATTATATCTTGATGGGAACTAAACCAGGATACCCGAGAAAAAAAGCATTTCTTCATTTAACCAGTGATAGTACTACCACCATATGGACAATGACCACACAACCACCATGTACTTTTTGTCGAAACAACATGTATACCTCCACCGAGGCATAAATCAGGACAACTTTTCGAGTGGCATTTCCTCTATAATAGTACTAGTAGGTGATGTTGGACCAGCCGACGAACCCTAGCTACTATGCATGGGGAGCTGGGAGTAGTCGCATAGAAGAAAACCCGCACGTAGCGACCTGGGGAGCTGGACCAGTACAAGAAGTTAGACCTCAGGTGGGCGAGATGTCGTTTAGGCGGGTGGGCGGGATCTGCCCACACGACGGCAGCGGAGGATCTTCGTCCGTGCCAGCGCCGGCTCGGAGAGGACGATGCGCATCGGCTCCTTCTGCCACCGACGGCGACAACGTCAACGCTGCACCTCCTCACCTCCCGCAGCGGACGGGATTCGGCCGGATCTGTGACCACCGGTGAGGAGAGAGATAGAGTGGACACTGTCATCTTGTTTTGATATGGAGAGGGTGAGAGAGCGAGACGCGAGAAACTCTATCAAACAAGAGGCTATAATGGAGTAAAAAAAAATCTCTCCATAGTAGTGGTTTTAAATAGAATACACGCGTTCCTGAAAAAAATAAACAAAAACCGGCGGACAATTTTTTAAGGGTTTGTCTAGGACACATCTAGATGTGACATAGTTATGTCACATCTAAGTTGATGTCCACTCTGTTTGTGGTCTATTTTTTTGTCCTAGTTTTTTTTGTTTCTTGTTTCTACATTATATACTTGTGGGAGCTTAGATGTGATATCCTTAAATAACATCTAGATGTGAACTAGACAAACTGATTTTCTAACGTACCAAGAAAGAAAACTCGATCAAAAACACGCCCCCGCTTCCAGGTCGCGAGAGTCGTCGCACACACACACATAGACATAGACATGCATATCCGTGTTTACGTAAAATTCCATTTCCATCTCCATCTCCAATCATATTTGTCCAACTGGCACATTATTTACGTTGTTAATTATATACGCAGCAATATTAACGTACAACATCTCTTGTTTGCGCACGTCCGGACCGCTGCCACGACCGGTCCTGACCAACCCAAACCCTCTTCATCACCCGAGCGTGCTTCCCGCCCGAAACGGTCAGTGCCGCATTCATTCCCGGCCAGAGCGGATGCGACCTCTCACTAGCGCTGGCATTGAAGCGGCGCGCCGGCCGAGAGAGCGTCGCTCGCGTCGCTTCCGGGTGCACGCGGCTGCTCCGCGTTCAAAGGTCGCAATAGCCGACTACAACATGCATGTAAAAAGTTCTTGGGAGTCCGTGCTACAGCTAGCTGTTCTCCCCCAACTCATCAATCTCTTCCAGTAGTGCTAGTAGTACTCCATGGCACGATCCATCGACAAGCAGGCGGGAAAGTATCGTATACTCAGTTTGCGGTGAGTGGCATGCCGAGCAACCGTGTGGGGTCAAGCCGTGGAGGAGGGTGAGACACGAACACGACAGACGTGATTTAAACGTTGGTTTTGCTCGATGGCGCGATCCAACGAAACGAAACGTTGGTTTCTCTCCGTTTCCATTTTTTCTCCCGAAAAACGGAAACTTTCCACTCCATTTTCATGCCTATTCAAAGGTTGCCCCGTTACAACATTCCATCAAATACAAAGGAAAACTAACATGCATGCTGATGCATCTCAATGATTCACAGATCATAGCCAATATTTACTTTACAACTAAAGAAAAAAGTTGTGAGAGCGTGTACGAAAGAAAATGTACTGATGGGGTCACTACGACTTAAACCCTAAACCCTAAACATGATTTAATTCCCTGGCCAGGTAGAACCTGTCGAAGGAAAGACGGTTGGCACCCTCGGATCATACGATGCTTTTGTGCAGTTCCACTAAAATCGACCTGAGCATCCCTGATGGCAAAGATATTGAAGAAGTGTGATTAGAATAATAGTACTGGCACTAGTTCATGAGACATAAACTCATCACAAGTAGAAGCCGGTAGAAGTAGAGAAAGATCGACATGAGATGGAGCTACGGCAGTGGAGCAAGCCAGCTTCAAAAGGAAGATGGACTACCTGGGACGTCGGGCTATAGCTAGAAGGGCGGTTGGGACGCGGCATCGGCCCATACTGCGGTGACCCCCGATTGGGATGCATCGACTGTGGGTTTTCTCCCTCGCCGATGTCGACTGCGTCTACGCAGAACATTGTTCCCTTCCCCCAGCTGCGGGATCAGGCCCGTCGTTCTATGCTTGTGAAGAGAGCAACCTTAGCAAGCAGGCTTGTAGCTTAGGCTCCTGCTTGTGTATATATAGTGGTTTTCTTTCTCTCCCCATATCAACCATTTTATATTGCGTATGTGTCATTCAAGAGTGAAATGATGGTTGCTTCTTCCGACTAACTTACTATGTGATTTGACTGCTCCTTAGTGGCCCTTTACACGTACTCCCCCTACGTGTATGCAACAGTCACACGTACACATGGATGCAAAAAACGCGCGCGACGCCCTAATGCATGCATGTCCGAGAACACAACGGAACACACACGGTCACGCTAAGTGCTCAACCTACACGTGCATGCACACACATACTCAGTCAGGGTGAGCTAGTGACCGTATAAACACCAGAATATATATATATTGAGCGCAATGAGCGTATTATAAGTCCACTGACCATATTTTTACAAATATACAGTGACAAAAAGTGTATTTATCTCGTTTGAAATTAAGCCATATTAACCAGAGAGGAGGCAGTATGGACTAGCATTACTTTGGCCTTGTTTGGACACTCTAACTCAGTTAGAGGTTAGAGTTAGATTCTAACCCTGAACTAACCGTGAACTAACTCTAGCCAAAGAGGTGTTTAGATGACAGGGTTAGATGGAGCGCGGATATGGCGAGGCGCCTTCACGGGCGTTGTGAGAGGGAGGGACGAAGAGGACGAGAAGCTTCGAGGAAGTGGCGAGGGATTTGCTGCGGCGAGAGCGAGAGAAAAATGTGTTTTTTAGTGCTCCAGAGAAGAACTAACCCAAATAAGCACCTCTTGGGTGGGTTAGATTTTTTGGATGGGTTAGATGCTTCTAACCCAAACTAACCCTCCTGTTTGGATACTTTTAGGTTAGTTGAGTACAAACTAACCCAAACTAACTCTAACCCATGGACCCAAACAGGGCCTTTGCTGTGTCCCGTCAACTTGCCGAACGAGGAGAAGGTTGCAAGATGGGATAAGCTTGCGCGCGGTGGCTCGCAGGACAAGGAGAAACTTTTGACTAATGCAAGCTCTCCCTCGCTCAGGCGGTGGACGTGCAACAGTTAATTCGGTGTTAGATTGCCAAAAGCATACACTATACTACTAGTGCTATTATTGTTCGACTTCCCGAATAGGCGAACAGCCAAGCGCAAAGTTTACTAGTACTAGTACTACTACTATAGTCTATAAAGGTACATACTATACTAGTACTAGGAACCAGATGGAGGAGCGTCTGCACTCTTATTATAATTTTAAAATGTGATAAAGCAATCTTCAACACATTTGGTTCTCTTCGAGGGTTCTCGCATGTGATAATGGAAGTTGATTGCATGGAACACTCGCCACAATTATTGCTTAATTCTGGCTCATATCTTGTTACAAATAGTAGCGCTCGGTAATATTTCCTCTTTCTTTGTTATTCAGCATGTAAACAGGTCAGCAAACCTTGCGGCGCATCTTCGTGCGAACCGTGCTTGCTGCACTTTGAATGTGGCCGAGAGCTGGCTTGATGAAACACCTCGCTTCCTACTTCTTTTTTTGTGGGGTACCTCGCTTCCTAGTGACCAGTGTCTTGGCTGATCGTCCTAAGAATGCTTATATATGAATAAAGCTCTCTCATTTACCCACAAAAAAGATTAAGCCATATTAACCGGAAAGGAGGGAGTATGGACTAGCACTACTTTTTGGTGTGTCCCGTCAACTCGCAGAACAAGGAGAAGCTTGCAGGACAAGGTGAAGCTCGCTTACGCCTTTTGACTAATGCAACCTACCCTCGGTGGACATGCATCAGTCCATTCGGTGTCAGATTGTCAGAGGCATACACTGTAGTACCCAACATGCGGAGTACCATCATTGTTCGACTTCACGAAGAGGCGAAGAGCCAAGCGCAATAGTACGAGTAGTACTACTACTAGAACCGCATGGTGGAGCGTCTGTACTCTTATTTTTTTATCTCTGATAAAGTACACGTTTATTCCGGAGAAGGGCGGAAAATGGCAGCCCAACATGTAATGAATGATATCGATCAACCAACCATGCTCAAATATATCTTGGCCTCCATGCGAGCCCGTCCGTGTGTTCTCGCTCCTCGTCTCTCTCAAGGAACGGCGGGTTGGCTCTTTGCCGTCAATTGAGACCGGTTTGCTCACACTCCTGTCCCACATGTCAGTGATATGCCAAGGGGAGGTGCGTTGACCGACTGGCCATACGCGTACTTGGTTTTGCACCTTCATACTACTCCTCCCTCCGTCACAGTTTACAGGGCGCGTTTCATTATGATGCATTTCTCTCAATGCATTTCCACCACCAGAGAGACTTTAGACGCGTTTGGTTTAATGCTCAATTAATTAAGGCGTGTTAACCGTAGTCAAGTCCACAATTTTCTCTCCATGTACTCTGTACTACTACGGAGTGGAGTAAGTGCATGCATGTGTGTACCCGGGGTGGAAGCACTGCATGCATGTGTGTACGCATTATTCCCTCTAGTAATAGACGGCGGGCTATAACTACCAATGCTATTTTTCAGGCCGATCGCTAGTCGCCTTGGTCCCACAGATCTTTTTTTTTCTGAAGCACGCTGCATAAACAGTGACGGATGGAGTAGTATGAGCGGATTCAAAGAAGAGCGTATTGATGGTTGCTTCTTCAGAGCGACTTACAGTGGGAAAGGTGGGGCTTACGATTTGACTGATCATTACTCACTATTAATGCAACGCAACAACCGAGCTAAGTCTCCCATGCGGTTGTGCACTACCCCCTCAGTTCTTAAATTTACTCCGGAGTATATTTGTCTTTCTAGAGATTTCAACGAGTGACTACTCAAATATTTGTCTTTTTAGAGATTTCAAATGGACTGGCACATACGGATGTATATAGATATTTTAGAGTGTAGATTCACTCATTTTGCTCCGTATGTAGTCACTTGTACATCTCTAGAAAGACGAATAGAATATTGAGGAACGGAGGGAGTACACATACGAAGCAAAATGAGTGAATCTACACTCTAAAATATGCCCATTTGAAATTTGTAAAAAGACAAATATTTAGGAACGAAGGAGTATAATTTTGTGCATGGCACATGGACCCGGATGATGAAGAGGCTTCTGGCAATGCTATCAAGCTTCCATCATTTGTTTACATAATTGACGTACTATACAAATAATTTTCCAGCAAGACATGAAATTGTACAATGATGTGAGCTTTCAGCTTTTGTTTCACGTGTCTTGCCATCGATGCTCTTTCAGAAACAATAAAAAACTAACTTCCTTGCTAATGCATGTCAATTATTAGCAGATCAGACCTAATAATTACATCACAACTGAAGACAGAGTTGTGAGAAGGTGTTAAATTAAAATTGATCCATGCTTTCATTGGCAGCAACGTCCCCCCAGCTCTGCCTAAATCAACAAGGCATGTTGGAAAAAAGTAGTTGTCTGGAGCATGCAACATTCCGACCATTTTGTGCAGTTCCACTAAAATAGAGCTGAACATCCCTGTTCCAAAGATATTAAGTGTGATTATGATAATAGAGGACAGCTAATGAAACAATAAACACATAACTAGTTGGAGAAGATTAGGCTCGGAGTTGGATGAGGAGGATAGAGCAAAACCAATCTCCCTTTGTGCAGTCGCACTGAAATGTAGAGACGTTGCCCATGTGACATTTTAGTATAACTGCACAAAACACTCTTAAGAAAAAAGTGATTTGTGCAGTTCACCAAAAGGTCGCAATAGCAATGAGGTGAAATGGACAACCCTGTTTGCAAAAAAGAGGTAGAAAGGAAACAATTACTGGCCAATAATAGTTGATGACACATGCGACGACAAAAAAGTAGCATATTCCTTGCCCTAAGGGAAGATAACAACATGGTTGTGTTTGTCTAAAACAGTGTGAGGACGAGAATGCAATATGGAAAGTACGCTGGACGAGCTACGTTTTGGGCAAAGAACTATGGAAGATCCACATGCAGCGACGTGGGAAGACGGGCAGTGGAGCAAGGCCGGAGGGGATACCTGGAGGTCGTCGGGATGTAACTAGGTGAGCAGCGGCGGGCGGAATCTGCGAGCAGGTAGCGTAGGCCCTGCCGCGCTGGAGCTTGGTCAGAGAGAACGGCGTGTAGCGCAGATCGGGACGTGCTGCCTCGGCGCCGTCGAACGGAGAAACAATGCACTTCCTCCCTTCCCCCGGTGGACGGGATGCGGCCGGATCAGTGACCAACGGTGAGAGAGAGAGGCCACCGCACTCCCTTTCCCCCGGCGGAAGGGATGCGTCCGGATCAGTGACCAACGGTGAGAGAGAGAGAGAGGCCACCACAGCCTTGTGTGAGATACTCTGAAGAGCGACAAACCAGGCACGCAAGGCTCCATTGTATATAGTGAGCGGACTACCTTTTTCTCCATAAAAATCGTTTTATATTCTGTGTACGTGCCATTGAGCGCTATAACTTCATTTAAAAATAACGCGGCAACGCGTCAAGTCGAACTTTGTTTCATGCAGGCGTGGTACACGACCTCCCTAGGTAAACAAGCGCTACACGCGTTCAAATTAGCACATGGGCTGCCATTTCGTAAGAAATGAGCTCCACCGTGTACCCGCGCGGGTGTGGCTGGGCACGAAGCGTGAGTACATGCACGGTGCACCTATTCTCTTCTTGTATAGGTACACCACCTACGTGGGGTTGTGTGAGAGAGATACAAACCTAGAGAGATATAGTGTGTGGGTTCTTGAGAGTTTTTCTTGGGGGGTGGTGGTTCAATCAAAAAATGTAACATATGCAATGTGTGTGAAATAGAGTCCTGGATATAACATATATATAGAGGGGGCAATCCACGAGAAGAGAGTGGAGGTATCACCGGCTTGAGGTTTCCATAGAATCGAAAAGAGGGATGATGTGTGTGTGTGCGCGCGCGATTGATAAAGAGTGCCATCGAATTTGTGTGTGCCCACGTCACAGATATAGAGTGGCTGGCCTACTGGAACGTGAGAGGGGACATGTGCAGTTTGTCTCTGTGGCATGGATACCTACCTGCAGCGCTCGACTATCGGTGTGTGGTGGGGGAAGAGGGAGGCCCAATTAACTATAGAGGTACAATGGCTGGTATATGTGTGGAGGAGGAGAGAGGCCTACCTCATGTATTAAGGAGATCGATCTGCCTCATGTATTAAGGGAGATCGATCGGCATCCATGCATATGTGCAGGAGAGGAATAAGGTTGGGAGAGAGACAGAGCTAGAGTGTTGGAGGGGGTGGTAGTGGAGTTGCTTCTAACAAATGGTGGGATAGGCTTGCTAGACAAACGGAGGGCACGCCCGCAATATCAATAAGAGAGGAGATGGCTGCTTGTTGTCTGTGCACGTGCGTGTGAGAGACGGGTCAGGAGGCATGCACGAATGATGAGGGGGGACGATGTGGCTGTGGTAAGCAGACATAACTACATAGGAAGATCAATCGCCCTTAGTTAGAGAAAGGAGAGACATAACTTGTGAGGTACGCCGATCAATGGGAGGTAGTTAAAGTCGATCCAGGTATATGTTGGGAGATCAATCGGTATACATGCATGTGTGTGTTAGAAGCAAATGAGGCACGAGGAGAAGGATAGAGAGAGATGGATGCATGTAGGAGGTGGTACGAGAGGCATACTATATCAAGCGGGGAGGAGTGTGCGAGTACAAGAACGATGAAAAGAGTGGTGGGAGTGAGGCATGGACGGTGACAAGAGAAGAGGGGAAGCTTGTGTTTGTGCTAGGCACACCTAGCTAGAGAGGCATATCGATCGATGCGTGCCGTAAAGAAGAAGCTGGGAAGCCTACACACACCATGGGTGAACGACCTAAAGTGAAAAGACGAATTTGCGCGATGGAGCTAGGGAATGCTAAGGGAGGGTGAGAGGGATGCGGGCGTGTGCATGCACAAGAGAAAGTTAGCGCGAGCTACAAAGATAAGAGGGTTGTGTGGGTGTAAAATACGAATAGAGATCATATATACTTCATTGTAAAAAGCGAATTCAGATATTGAAGAATTTATCATAGTGTTTTAAACCAACGCATGTGTGAATATATATAACGGTGATACACATGGTGTTTTTATGAACATGTTATACTACATTCAATATATTTTATCTCTACTCTTACAAAAAAAACGGAGTTGTTGATGATGGTGTGCCTGCCATCATGCATTATAGGCCGTCCGATTTATATCTGGCGGATAGCAAGGAAATTATGATGGTTGAAGTTGGCAACAATCATGATTGTAGATTCTTATTGAAATAGAGAAACAAATTCAAATTTAGTCCGAATTGCAGCGGTAGTATAGACATTTGGAATGCACTAAAATGTTGGTATGAGTAGGTTACATGCATTATACAGCAAGCGAAAAAATTTAATCGGACATAACATGGATTCATACTCCCTCCTTCCATCTATATAGGGCGTAATGAGATTTTTAAGACCGCCTTTGACTATTGACAAGATTAATAGTACATGACATACACAATGTGAAAATTATATCATTGAAAGAACCTTTCACAGACAAAGTTAACGGTGTGCTTTGTGTAAGTTGCATGTCATATATCATTGCTCTAATATTTGTTCAAAGTTAGCATCGAAATACGCATTAGACCCTATATAGATGGAAGGAGGGAGTAGCTTTGAATAGCATTTGTATAGTAAAACAGGGCAAGACTCTCTCTTTGTGTGGTGTGAATAGTTTTATTGTTTTTCGTTTTCTTTTTGGTTGAGGGAAGTGCGAATTGATTTGGTACGTACAAGTACAATATTACTACACGTTAGGCTTGTCCCTAAAATTCAACCCGCGTCTTGTTATATCCCAAAAAATCAGATATCGTGCTCCCAAAGCTGGCGCCTTCACAACCTACGCCTCGCTATCCCGAAATTACAATGCGCGCGAAAACTCCCTCTAGCTGCCAAATCCCGACACGCGAAATCCCCCTTCTAACCCTGAGCTGAAAGGGCCGCTAGTTCAAATCGGTGGGGGGTACTTTTGTAACACACCCTACATTTTGGACAAGCGCGTCCCTAAGTCATGCTTCACCCCCTCCCATCGCCCCCTTTTCGCCATTCGAAATCCCAGGCCGCCATAACCTCTCCGCTCCAGCCGTGAAACCCCACCCTCCTCCATCCGCCACGTCACCGCTGCCCAGCCGGAGCCTCTTCCCCGACGACGCCGTCCACCGCAACATCTCGACGTCCCTCGTCCACCTCCCCGGATGAGGATCCGTCGTCCATCTCGCCGTCCCGCCGGTTTAGCCGCCCCGTCCTCCACCTCCAAGGAGCTGCTCCGATGACCGCCTCGTCTATCGCGGCTGCTCCATCCCCACAGCGCCGCCTTAACCTGCTCCACTGGAACCGCAGCATCCTCACCGACTCCTCGGACGAAGCCGAGGCCTACTCGGCACCACCAAAGAGGTTGTACACTCATCGCGTCGCACCTTCTCCTTAACTCAACCTCCCGGCACCGATGGTGCTCCATCCCGCACCCCCATGAAGCAGCTACCTTGAAGCCGGCTCCGCGGGCGAGATCTCCATGGCGGCTCTCCCCTAGTGCGAGGCCCCTTCGGCGGCAGCGTCCATACCAGCCAGATCTGTTGCTGCTGCTCTAGCTCTCGCTTGCTCGCTCGCGCTGCTACTGCTGCTCCGGCTCTCGCTCGATCGCTCGCTCGCCCAGCTACTACTGCTGCTCTCCCCCTCACTCGTGCTGCTGCTCTGCTCCGATTAAGCCACACTTCAGTCGACTGAATCGACTTTTGGGTCAGTCGATTTTCAGGGGGGGCTCACCGGAGTTAAGGAAGAACCACCCACAGCGGGGATGGGGGCTCGTCGGAGAGGTACCCCACTATCTATCTTAGGATTCAGGGTGGGGGCGGGGGGCCTAGAGGGGTGGCCGGGGCGGCGGTGGCGAGTTGTCTCGGGGCGGCGAGGCGACGCTGGGGCCGGCGGTTCGGCCAGTGGTGGCAGGCGGCTCAGGGGGGTGCTGGTTGAAGATGAACTGCAGGCCCTCCCTAAACTACATGTCAAGTGCCTCTTTGCTACCATTGCGTTCAGTTTCGACAGTAGCATTCAGATTCCACAGTAAATTTCAGTTTCAACAGTTAAGTTCAGAGTCAACAGTTTTTACCTCATCTGTTGTAGTCAGGTGGTTTTTGGTGATGTTAATTTTACATCCATTTTACATCATCTATTGAAGATGCTATTAGAATCCCACTTGAGATTGACGATGTCTGTCTTGTGCTGCTTCAGCCTTGACGTCTTACGGCTCACCGGAGCTGCTCCAACGACAGAACAATCCATCACAATAGAGCAGTGCCCTGGATGCCGTCTATAGATTCCTCAGATCTTCCTCCACACCTCCGACAGCCACCTCTGCCTCAACTGCTTCAGCGACCAATCCAATGATGCTGAGGTTGACACGGCTACGGCAAAGAGGTTGTACACTTGTTGCATCACTTATTACTATACATTCACGTCGATCCATTAGGGCTATTTTGGTTCAACGGAAAAACATCGATCCACTGGTTTTTACCATCACTCTAAATTTCTGCATGCTCTCCTTACATAATCTCACCATATTTTTTTCGTATGCATGTCAGATATTATACACAGTCATGCTGAACATGTAGAGAAAAAGAGAAGAGTTTTGCGCGGCAATACAATGTCATGCAGACATCGCTCCATGGTGGGTTCAATGGCAAACCCTCCCCACCCCTCTCCAGATTGTAATCCAGAGGAAGATATCTGTTCTGAGGCGGATTGAAACGCTGCTGACCACTCCTATTTACCCCCCAAGGTGTTTGCTCTACCTTGGCATGATGATGTTAGTCATATCATGCATATGTTGCCTTGCAGTGCCTGCTTTTGACATCATATATGTCATCTGCTTAGTTTAGACATGTTCTGTAATGCCACCTGTTTAGTTTCTATATCATATATGGGAATTATGCAGTCTCATGTCTTTTAGCCAACCATAATATATGTGAAATGTGCAATGCCATCCTGTTTAACCAGGCATCATATATTTGAATGATATCTTGCCCATCCTTTTCTTCATTACATTTCCATTTGTCGACAATGTTTGTACATTAAACTACTCTTCCTGTGAATCAGCCATTTGGGTGGGAGATGGAAAAATCTGGAGTGAAAACAAGGCCTTCAGAGCAGACAGTGCTACCTGTCGAAGCAGATCTCTTGTTGGGTCCCGATAGCTCCTCAGAGATGGATTCAGAGATAGATGACCAGTCCTATTCCCCCACTGAGGTGTATGCTCTAACTTGGCACGGTTATACTGCTCATATCATGCCTATGGTGTCTTGCATTGCATAGTTTAGACATCATATACACAATATTCAACACCATGTTCTTAGTTCAGACATCATATCGAATGCCCTCTATTTAGCATATAAATCACATATGTGAATTAAATGATGCGATCCTGATTACTTAGATAACATGTAGGTGAATTATGTCATGCGACCCTGTTTAGTTATTCATCATATCTTTGAATTATGTTATGCTATGCTATCCAATTTAGATAGACATCATATATGTGAAATTATGTCATGCTATCCGTTTTAGTTAAACAATATACATGTCAACTATTTCATGCCCTCTTTTTGACACACTATCTATTGCATCTGTCTCTCATACAATGTATGTGCATTCAACTATGTTACCCGTTTATCAGCCATTTGAATTGGAGCGGGTGATGCCAGTATCTAGCGGAATAAAAACACGGTCTTCAAATAAAACAGTGCTACCTCTTGGTGGAGATAGCACCCCGGTTGTACATGCACAAGAACCAGCCCTACCACACATAACCCAAACTCTCGCTGATTGTACCCCTACCGCGATGGACAGAGCACCAGCTTCACCCAAACTAACCCCAACCCCAGCCGATAGTAACCCGGTTCTTGTTGACACAACACCATCTCCACCACAAAGCTCCCAAACAAGAGCAGTTAGTAAGGCAGCTCCAGTGCCCAAAGGGCCAGTACTATCACGACGAACCCCAACTCCACCAGTTAGTACGCCTATTCCTGTGGAGAAAGCACAACCAGCCAGTCGTAGTTTAGCATCTATCGAATTTGATGTTGCTAAATCGTATGTGCGTATCTTCCCATCTTGGAAATATTATACTGAAGATGAAGGAAAATGCCAGTGGTAGGTGTTTGTCCAGGAGTTATGTGTAAGTAATGTTATTCATGGCAATTACTTTGCTTCGTCCCATACATCCTACCTCCATGATGGTTATAATACAACAAATTTTCCCATTTTTCTCTATAGAGAAGGACCGATTTGGAAACTCAGGATGAGGTAACCTGTGCTAATACCTCTGCTATCTTCAAGAATGCTTGGTGGTAGTATCGGAATTACCTGAAGAAAACTTACTTCACCGGCAAAGAAACTCATCAAATTCCCTTACGTTCTCCTGAGACACATTTACTGGACGATGACTAGGAACGCCTTGTTCTGTACTGGTCCTAAACCAAGAATGTGGTAAGGTCTATGAGATCATTTTCTATTTTTCAGTATTTTATTCTTGCGTCTTACTGTACTCTGTTCATGTAGAACATGTGCCTAAACCTGAAGAACAACTGTTCCAATTTAAGATTCCATTGCTATCATAGTTCAAAAAAGCGCTAGGCGTTAACTGTGCGTTTTGCCACCGCCTTGCGCTTTACTGACCAAAGCGCATGCTTATGTGCAGTTATGCACAGATTATGCGTAGTTATGCGCAATGCATTTTGCCAACGCCTAGAGCCTAGGCGCGCTTAAGCGCTCGCTTAGGCGTGCCTTTTTTAACTATGATTGCTTTGCTCTTGTATCACTGTATTTACTCATACAAACTTATTTTTAAATTGAAGGATCCAAACGAAACTCCAATGGCACAACAGGTATGTTCACGCATGTTTCTTTAACAGGTTTGCTCTTATCAATAGCTCTTTTGATTTCAATTTCAATTGTGTATACAGTTGACTTTCATATCATGCACATTACTAGCATCACAATAGAGCCAATAGTGTTGTTGTACATGTAGACCCATGGTACCCATCTAAAATCTTGTTGTGTCGTGTAGTTTCCCACGCTTTGTATTCTTTCACTGCTGCTTTGTCTTTAACTGATATGATTTGAACCGTGTCTCTATTTTGATTTGGCAAGACAATGCAGTGACCATAGGACATAGATATATGTTTGTTTGATGCTTTTATTATGTACTAGTACTTGGCAATAGAAGACTTGGTAGTTTAATCCTGCCCACCTTACTAATGAACTGGTTCACCGAAATGAGTTTCATATACTGGTACATGCTAAACTTGTTATGTGTCTGCTTGTTTCTTCTTTTAGAATGCTGACAGAATATTGGGGAAGAGTGCTTTATTAAGCAATGGTAAAGGAAGTAATGCAGATAAGGTTCAGGATAGTGACACATCCTTGTTGGTCTCCAACAAAGCTGAGAAAACAGCTAAGGAAGACTATCTTGAAGACAGCGAGACAACCCCAAAGTCCTATCTTGGTTTAGTGTTCGAGTTACTGGCCACTACCGCTTGCACAAGCTATTCAAACTCACTGTCTGAATCAGTTCGGTTTCTTGAGTCTCAACTACAAGCTGAAAGACATCGATCAGCTGTGCTGCGACAAGAAGCGGAAGGACTGCGGAAGTCCCTAGAGCATTCAGATGCATACTTTCTAGTGCAACAGCAAGCGTTGGAGGATTTTAGCGCCAAACAGGACAAAGCTAATCAGCTTGCTAAGCTTATTGCCAGCATGGTGGATACCCATGATAATGTTTCTTGAGCTCTTCTGAAGTTGTTTCAGTTATGCTCTTGTTTTGCTGCCGCGTTTATTTGCACTGGTGGCCAATTTTGACGGCCAGTGTATGTAATATGCTGCTTTGTTCCCTATATTTGCACTGGTGGCGAAATTTGATGCCCAGTGGATGTAATATGTGTAATAGCGGTAATAGGCTAGCCTTAATTGCTTGCTTATTTATTTCCTTATTGTCTTGTTTAGTTGTTTGCTTGTAGTCACTACAGTTCTTTTTTTGTGTTTTTCTAGTGGCCACAATAGCCTATTTTTGGTAACTAGGCCAAAATAATCATGGCAACAGACGGACTGTTGTAACCCTGGGCCTCCTGCAGGCTGTATGATCCATGGGCCTTCGTCCGGCCGTAGGACCATTGGCCTTCTATACGGGCCGTAGGATCCATCGGCGTTCTATACAGGTCTTAGGGTCCATGGGCCTTCTACAGGTCGTAGGGTCCATGGGCCTTCTACGGGCCGTACAATCCATGGGCCTTCTACGAGCCGTACTATCCATGGGCCTCATACGGGTCGTAGGATCTATGGGCCTTCTACGGGGTGTATCATCATTTCGCCAATCATGGGCCGTACTATTCATGGACCCTAACGGGCCGTTAGTAGGCCGTATTTGATAACTCTATGAAAACAGCCCAACGGGTTTTTTTGACATGAAAACGGCCCAACGTATTAACGGTCCGCAAACGGGCCGACTGTAACAACGCGCTGAATTTGGCCCACAAGCAGAAAATGACAGTAACGGGCCGTATGTAACCGAATGTTGCAAATGAGCCTAAGAATCAATGGGCCCTGAGATGGCCGAAAGATAACTTGGGCTGGAAATGGCCCAATGGAATAACGGGCCGTTAATGGGTATAATGTGATACACTGTTCATTATAGGCCAGTTTCACCACATGCCGTTAATGGGCCAAGAGTTACAAAGGTCCTCATATGGGCCAAAAAAAGTCATGGGCCACACATGGGCCGGAAGTTAAAACGGGTCGAATCATATTGGATGGCCCAGATGACGCTACTGGGCCTAATTCGGATAGGGCGTAACGGGCCCTGGGTTAGCGGGCTATAAATGGGCTATATGTGAACAGGCCGTTAACAGGCTTTCCGTGGGCCGGGCCGCCACCTTTTGACCAAGTCAAACAGGCCGGCCTTTTCATAGGAATGAGCCTCTGTTGGGCCGTGCCACGTGCCGCCGTATCATAGGCGACTTCGGTCCAATGAACGGATGACATCTGTCCCAACGGTGAGCCGACACGTGTTTCCTCCAACCAATGATGATTTTACACGTGGGAAATCCCCATTGGTCAAGGCTGTTAACGGGTTATCGGATCCAAAACCCGACCCGATAGCTTAACGGCGTTCCGTTACGGTGGATGCCACATGTCAGTCACCCTTGACGAAAGCACTTCTATGACGCGTGATTTATCATCATGGAAGTGGACACTTCCGTGATGATAATTTTGGTAATGTCATGGAACACTTCTACGACAACACATGTACGACTATCTTGATTCTGTCATAAATTTGTCATGGATGTACATGCATGACAAAAATCGCGACCTACTGTGACAAACACATATCATCACGGAAGTGTATTTTTTGTAGTGACAACCAGGGTCATCAAGGGAGCCACACTTGCTGATTTCGTGGCTGAATGGACGGAAGCACCAGGGCTCAAGGCAGGCGAGGATCGGTCTCTCTCCCTAGGAAGTGAGGCACTAGATGGCTGGGTCATGTACTTCGATGGTGCATTCTCGTGGCAGGGCGCGAGGGCTGGTGCAGTGCTTATATCCCCCACTCAGGACAAGCTCTACTACGCCGTATAGCTCTGTTTCCAGCAGGGCGAGAAGGTCTCCAACAACATAGCAGAATATGAGGGCCTCATAGCAGGCCTGAAAGCTACAACAACACTGGGAGTGAAGCACCTCATCATCAAGGGCGATTCATAACTCCTCGTCAACTTCTCCAACAGGGAGCCGAAGGACGAGCACATGGAAGCATATCTTGCGGAAGTACGCAAGATGGAGAAGCAGTTCTGGGGGCTGGAGTTGCAGCATGTGCCCCGCGGCACCAACCAAGAGGCTGATGACATCGCCAGGAGGGCATCCAAATGGCTGCCTCAGGAGCCTGGCATTTTCGAGGAACGACTCTTCAAGCCGTCAGCGGCACCATCACTTTCAAGAACGATACAGCCTCAAGAAGAACTCCCTCAGCCACCTGCCACAGGAGCCCCGGCCTATGGCCCGACCTCGGGAGCGCGCCTACTCTTGGTGCTGGAGCCTCAGGAGGGATGCTGGACCAAGGAATTCAAGGAATACTTGACGCAAGGGACGCTGCTGGAAAAAGAGGAGGACACGGAACACGTGGCCCGGCAGGCCATGACCTACTGTATCCAAGATGGTGAGTTATACCGGAGGCGGCCGAATGATGTTTCCCTGCGTTGCATCTCCAGGGAACAGGGGAAGGAGCTGCTGGCCGACATACATGGTGGAGATTGCAGACACCACTCGTCGTCACGGACTCTCGTCGGGAAGTCGTTCCGTAGTGGGTTCTACTGGCCTACGGCACTCAACGACGCGACCGAGCTAGTGAAGTCCTGCGAAGCCTGCCAATTCTATGCCAAGCAGATCCACCAGCCAGCGTAGGGCCTGCATACCATTTCGCTCTCATGGTCGTTCGCGGTCTGGGGGCTGGATATCTTGGGCGCATTCCCTCGAGCGCCTAGGGGCTACCGCTACCTCTACATTGCCATCAAAAAGTTCACCAAGTGGGCGGAGGTGTAAGCCGTTCGCACCATCCCAGCCGGGTCAGCGATCAAGTTCATCAAGGGCCTCGTGAGCCGGTTTGGGGTCCCTAACCGCATCATCATCGACAACGATTCGCAGTTCACCAGCAATCTCTTCAAAACATATTGTGCTAACCTTGTAATGCAGATGTGCTACGCTTTGGTGGCACACCCCCGAAGCAACGGCGAGGCCGAACGCGCCAATGAGGAGGTCCTGAGGGGCCTCAAGACCAGGACCTTCAAGAAGAAGCTGGAGGCTTGTGGTAGGGGCTGGTGATACGTCTCCAACGTATCTATAATTTTTTATTGTTCCATGCTATTATATTACCCCCTTTTGGATGTTTATGGGCTTTATTTTACATATTTATATCATTTTTGGGACTAACCTACTAACCGGAGGCCCAGCCCATATTGCTGTTTTATTGCCTGTTTCAGCATTTTGAAGAAAAGGAATATCAAACGGAGTCCAAACGGAATGAAACCTTCGGCATCATGATTTTCTGGAAGATTATGACCCAGGAGACTTGGAGTGCAAGCCAGGGGATCATCGAGAAGGCCACGAGACAGGGGGCACGCCCACTCCCCTGGGCATGCCCTACCCTCTCGTGGGCCCCTCGAGGCTCCCCCGATCGACTTCTTTCGCATATATAAGCATACGTACCCTAAAAACATCAACAACGAAGATAGATCGGGAGTTTCGCCACCGCAAGCCTCTGTAGCCACCAAAAACCTCTCGGGAGCCCGTTCCGGCACCCTGCCGGAGGGGGAACCCATCACCAGTGGCCATCTTCATCATCCCGGCGCTCTCCATGATGAGGAGGGAGTAGTTCACCCTCGGGGCTGAGGGTATGTACCAGTAGCTATGTGTTTGATCTCTCTCTCTCTCTCTCTCTCTCTCTCTCTCTCTCTCTCTCTCTCTCACTCTCTCGTGTTCTCTCTATGGCACGATCTTGATGTATCGCGAGCTTTGCTATTATAGTTGGATCTTATGATGTTTCTCCCCCTCTACTCTCTTGTAATGGATTGAGTTTTCCCTTTGAAGTTATCTTATCGGATTGAGTCTTTAAGGATTCGAGAACACTTGATGTATGTCTTGCCGTGTTTATCTATGGTGACAATGGGATATCACGTGCCACTTGATGTATGTTTTGGTGACCAACTTGTGGGTTCCGCCCATGAACCTATGCATAGGGGTTGGCACACGTTTTCGTCTTGACTCTCCGGTAGAAACTTTGGGGCACTCTTTGAAGTACTTTGTGTTGGTTGGATGAATCTGAGATTGCGTGATGCATATCGTATAATCATGCCCACGGATACTTGAGGTGACAATGGAGTATCTAGGTGACATTAGGTTTTTGGTTGATTTGTGTCTTAAGGTGTTATTCTAGTACGAACTCTTGAATAGATCGATCCGAAATAATAACTTTCAGGTGGTTTCGTACCCCCACCATAATCTCTTCGTTTGTTCTCCGCTATTAGTGACTTTGGAGTGACTCTTTGTTGCATGTTGAGGGATTATTATATGATCTATCTATGTTATTATTGTTGAGAGAACTTGCACTAGTGAAAGTATGAACCCTATGCCTTGTTTCCTATCACTGCAATACCGTTTACGCTCACTTTTATCATTAGTTACCTTGCTGTTTTTATATTTTCAGATTACAAAAATCTATATCTACTATCCATATTGCACTTGTATCACTATCTCTTCGCCGAACTAGTGCACCTATACAATTTACCATTGTATTGGGTGTGTTGGGGACACAAGAGACTCTTTGTTATTTGGTTGCAAGGTTGTTTGAGAGAGACCATCTTCATCCTACGCCTCCCACGGATTGATAAACCTTAGGTCATCCACTTGAGGGGAATTTGCTACTGTCCTACAAACCTGTGCACTTGCAGGCCCAACAACGTCTACAAGAAGAAGGTTGTGTAGTAGACATCAAGCTCTTTTCCGGCGCCGTTGCCGGGGAGGTGAGTGCTTGAGGGTATATCTTTATCCAATCTTTTTGTTTCTTGTTTTATCACTAGTTTAGTTTATAAAAGAAAACTATAAAAAAATTGGAATTGAGTTTTTCTCATACGCTTCCTCTTTTTAATATCTTTCGTGAGTTTGATGGAAAGGAAAATTGTGCTCAAGTGCTATAAGAAGAGTGCATTAAAATGCTTGGTGCTGAATCTTTGAATGATGAGCATGATTGCAATGTTGTTAGTACGAACTCCTTGAATATCCATAGTACTAATGATGATTGCTCTAGTCATGATGAAAATATCTCTTATAAGCATGTCAACTTTTGTGGAGTGCATGTTTGCATGAACACACCAAATAGAGAAGATATATATTGAAAGAGGCATAAGCATTTAGAAACTAAATTGTTGCAAGAAAAGTTAAATGGGAGTGCTAAAAATTTACACTTCCTTTGCCGTACTTGTGAACTATGCAATGAACGTGGTCATCTACATCTCCTATGCAAATTATTTCATGATCGAATCGTGTCCAAAAATTGTGATGATTTGATTTCCCTTCACATTAGAATGAACTTAGTTTACTTTTGGGTTATGAAGAATTGAAACGTTTAATTAAGGACCTTCCAGAATTTGCCCATAAGAAATTCCTTGATATTGATCTAGAGACGATTTATATGTTTTGTGCGGTGAATTGCATTGAAAATCCTTATATTGCCAATTACCTAAAGAAAAGAAAGCAAATAGAAGATGATGAGAATACTAATGAAAGAGAAGAGACCTCCCAATATCCTCCTATTATTTCTTATGCTGAATTAGGTAACGAGGAGGAGCTTTCTATTCACCAATCTCTTCAATAAGGAGCTCAAAGAGGAATGTTGAACCCACACATAATGTGAAGAAGAAAAGGAAAAGAAGGAGCAACAAAGTTAGAAAGGTATCCCTCCAAAATGATGTTGCTCCTACTACTCATTGTGATGATGATAATTGCTATACTATTGGTGCTATCCATATTTTTAATGATGAGAGTGATTATGCTTATGATACGAAAGGGCCCAAGCTTGGGGAAGCTATGTTTGATAAGGATGAAATATTTGAGAATATATCTGCTGAAATTAATGTTTGCCCCAAGCTTGGGGATGCTATGTTTAATGAAGATGATATTTTTATCATCCCAAGTTTTGATATGCAAAGTTGTTATAATAGCATGCCTCTTACCTATGATGATTATATTGATGAAAGTGGGTTTGGAAGAGTGTCAACTTTAGGAAGTAGTGATCCCACTATTTTGGAGGATGTTGAATTTTATTGTGATGAATACGAAAGTGGATTTGGAAGAGTGTCAACTTTATTTAGTGATTCCACTATCTTGGGAGAGGTTTCAATCGATTATGATGAGAACGAAGTTGCTACTTATGATGATTATTGTGATGAAACTTATGCTATAAAAAGTAGTGATGATTATATTTATAAAATTTGTCATGATTATGATTACCCTTTTTCTGAACATTACTCTTTTAATATGGAAACAATTTTTAGTGTTCACGTCTTTTATGATACTTCCACTATTCCGAATGAGAAGAATTTTGCTTATGTGGAGAATAGTGAAATTTCTATGCAAGTAGATCACGAAAAGAATGCTTTAGGTGCTGGTTATATTGTTGAATTCATTCACGATGCTACTGAAAATTATTATGAGGGAGGAATATATGCTTGTAGGAATTGCAATAATGTCAAGTTTCCTCTCTATGTGCTTAAAATCTTGAAGCTATGTTTGTTTTGCCTTCCTATGCTAGTTGATTATTGTTCACATAAGTTGTTTGATCATAAAATCCCTATGCATAGGAAGTGGGTTAGGCTTAAATGTGCTAGTCATATGCTTCATGATGCTCCCATTATGTTTCAATTCTTATCTCTTATGTGAGCATCATTGTCATCATCATGCCTAGCTAGAAAGACATTAAAGAAAAGCGCTTGTTGGGAGACAACCCGATATTTATCCTTACTGTTTTTGTATGTCCACATGATTATGCTAATTTAATAACATGTTTTATAGCTTTTGTTTCAATAAAGTGCCAAGTAAGACCATTAGGATAGCTTACGGTGATAGTTGTGTTGATCCTGCTGAAAATCAGAAACTTTTGCACCCAGTAAATTTGTTTTGTTAATTGACGGAAACGTGCTTCTGATCTGATTCTTTTTGCTTTGGATTGGTACACACATTTCTTAGGTCTACCTAATTTTGTAGGATTTTTGGATTTCCATAAGTATACGTTTGATACAGATTACTACAGACTGTTCTGTTCTTGACAGATTCTGTTTTCTATGTGTTGTTTGCTTATTTTGATGAATCTATGAGTAGTATCGGAGGGTATGAACCATATATAAGTTGGAGTACAGTATATATTACACCAATATGAATTTAGAATGAGTTTATTACAGTACCTAAGTGGTGGTTTTATTTTCTTATACTAACGGAGCTTACGAGTTTTCTGTTGAGTTTTGTGTTGTGGAGTTTTCAAGTTTTGGGTAAAGATTCGATGGACTATGGAATAAGGAGTGGCAAGAACCTAAGCTTGGGGATGCCCGAGGCACCCCAAGGTAATATTCAAGGACAACCAAGAGCCTAAGCTTGGGGATGCCCTGGAAGGCATCCCCTCTTTCGTCTTCGTTCATCGGTAACTTTATTTGGAGCTATATTTTTATTCACCACATGATATGTGTTTTGCTTGGAGCGTCATTTTATTTCGTTAGTATTTGCTTGCTGTTATTTAGAATAATGTTTTGCATATTTATTTTCAATAAAAATGTCAAGGATAGCCTTTGCCATGCTTATTTTGCTAGTATACATGTCGCTGTTTCAAAACAGAAAGTTTACCGCTGTTGCAAAAATTCCCTAGAAAATTCAGAGAATGGTATAATGTTGAAACTTTTTGAATATTTATCTCTGATAAATTTACTACAGTGGGAATTTTCTGTCATAATTTTTTGAGTTAGGGAAGTATGATGAATCTTGCATTCTTTACAGACAACACTGTTTTGGCAGATTGCTGTTATGGTTGCATTGTTTGCATATGTTTGCTTGTTTAATGATTCTATTTGAGGATAGGAATATTAAATATGCAGACGCATTTACTATGCAATGTTGAATAATAATTTTAGTGATTTTTTACAGTAGAAAATGATAAGGTTTTGCATTGGTTTATACTAACCTATCTCACGAGTTCTTGTTGAGTTTGTTGTGGATGAAGCTTTTGATAAAAAGAGAAACCATGATATGAGAGGAATTAAGGAGACACAATTTTCAAGCTTGGGGATGCCCAAGGCACCCCAAGATAATATTTCAAGAAGTCTCAAGCATCTAAGCTTGGGGATGCCCCGGCAGGCATCCCACCTTTCTTCTTCAACCACTATCAGTTAGTATCGGTTGAGCCTAAGTTTTTGCTTCTTCACATGAGTTGTGCTATCCTTGCAATGTCATTTTATTTTGCTTTGATTGCTACTTGAATACAATACCAAGATCTGAAATTCCTTAATGTTAGAGAGTCTTCACATAGTTGCACAATTATTCGACTACTCATTGATCTTCACTTATATCTTTCGGAGTAGTTTGTCATTTGCTCTAGTGCATCACTTATATCTTTTAGAGCACGGCGGTGGTTATATTTTGTAGAAATTGCTAGTATCTCATGCTTCACTTAGATCATTTTGAGAATCTTTTAGAACAGCATGGTATTTGCTATGGTTACAAATTTGGTTCTAGAATGATGAGCATCCAAGTTGGGTATAATAAAAACTATCATATAAAGTGAATTGGATGCTATGATCAATTTGATGCTTGATAATGTTTTGAGATATGGAGGTAGTGATATTAAATTCATGCTAGTTAGGGTGATTATGAAAAATAGTTGTGTTGGGGTTTGTGATTCCCGTAGCATGCACGTATGGTGAACCGCTTTGTGATGAAGTTGGAGCACAATTTTATTTATTGATTGTCTTCCTTATGAGTGCCAGTCGGGGACGAGCGATGGTCTTTTCCTACCAATCTATCCCCCTAGGAGCATGCGCATAGTGCTTGGTTTTTTATGACTTCTAGATTTTTGCAACAAGTATATGAGTTCTTTTGACTAATGTTGAGTCCATGGATTATATGCACCCCTCACCCTTCCACCATTGCTAGCCTCTCTTGTGCCGCGCAACTTTCACCGGTACCATACACCCACCATATACCTTTCTCAAAACAACCACCATACCTACCTATTATGGCATTTCCAAAGCCATTCCGAGATATATTGCCATGCAACTTTCCACCGTTCCGTTCATATGACATGCATTACTTTTGTCATATTGCTTTTTGCATGATCATGTAGTTGACATCGTATTTGTGGCAAGGCCACCTTCATAATTTTCATACATGTCACTCTTGATTCATTGCATATCCCAGTACACCGCCGGAGGCATTCATATAGAGTCATATCTTGTTCTAGCTTTGAGTTGTAATTCTTGAGTTGTAAATCCATAAAAGTGTGATGATCTTCATTATTAGAGCATTGTCCCAGTGAGGAAAGGATGATGGAGACTATGATTCCCCCACAAGTCCGGATGAGACTTCGGACTTTACAAAAAGAAAAAAGAAAAAAGAAAGGCCAAAAAAAAGAGAAAGGCCAAAGAAAAAAAAGAAAAAAAGAACAAAAAGAAATAAAAAAGAAAAGAAAAAAATGAGAGAAAAAGAGAGAAGGGACAATGCTACTATCTCTTTTCCACACTTGTGCTTCAAAGTAGCACCATGATCTTCATGATAGAGAGTCTCCTATGTTGTCACTTTCATATACTAGTGGGATTTTTTCATTATAGAACTTGGCTTGTATATTCCAATGATGGGCTTCCTCAAAATGTCCTAGGTCTTCGTGAGCAAGCAAGTTTGATGCACACCCACTTAGTTTCTTTTGTTGAGCTTTCATATATTTATAGCTCTAGTGCATCCGTTGCATGGCAATCCCTACTCACTCACATTGATATCTATTAATGGGCATCTCTATAGCCCGTTGATATGCCTAGTTGATGTGAGACTATCTTCTCCTTTTGTCTTCTCCACAACCACCATTCTATTCCACATATAGTGCTATGTCCATGGCTCATGCTCATGTATTGCGTGAAAGTTGAAAAAGTTTAAGATTACTAAAGTATGAAACAATTGCTTGGCTTGTCATCGGGGTTGTGCATGATTAAATACTTTGTGTGATGAAGATAGAGCAACAGCCAGACTATATGATTTTGTAGGGATAACTTTCTTTGGCCAGGTTATTTTGAGAAGACATGATTACTTTTGATTAGTATGCTTGAAGTATCACCATTTTCATGTCAATATGAACTTTTATTTGAATCATTTGGATCTGAACATTCATGCCACAATAAAGAAAATTACATTGAGAATTATGCTAGGTAGAATTCCACATCAAAAATTCTGTTTTTATCATTTACCTACACGAGGACGAGCAGGAATTAAGCTTGGGGATGCTTGATACGTCTCCAATGTATCTATAATTTTTGATTGTTCCATGCTATTATATTACCCCCTTTTGGATGTTTATGGGCTTTATTTTACATATTTATATCATTTTTAGGACTAACCTACTAACCGGAGGCCCAGCCCATATTGTTGTTTTATTGCCTGTTTCAGTATTTTGAAGAAAAGGAATATCAAACAGAGTCCAAACGGAATGAAACCTTCGGCAGCATGATTGTTTGGAAGATTATGACCCAGGAGACTTGGAGTGCAAGCCAGGGGATCATCGAGGAGGCCACAAGACAGGGGGCGCGCCCACCCCCTGGGCGCGCCCTACCCTCTCGTGGGCCCCTCGAGGCTCCCCCGACCGACTTCTTTCGCCTATATAAGCCTACGTACCCTAAAAACATCGACAACCAAGATAGATCGGGAGTTCCGCTGCCGCAAGCCTCTGTAGCCACCAAAAACCTCTCTGGAGCCTGTTCCGACACCCTGCCGGAGGGGGAACCCATCACCAGTGGCCATCTTCATCAACTCGGCACTCTCCATGACGAGGAGGGAGTAGTTCACCCTCGGGGCTGAGGGTATGTACCAGTAGCTATGTGTTTGATCTCTCTCTCTCTCTCGTGTTCTCTCTATGGCATGATCTTGATGTATCGCGAGCTTTGCTATTATAGTTGGATCTTATGATGTTTCTCCCCCTCTACTCTCTTGTAATGGATTGAGTTTTCCCTTTGAAGTTATCTTATCAGATTGAGTCTTTAAGGATTTGAGAACACTTGATGTATGTCTTGCCGTGTTTATCTGTGGTGACAATGGGATATCACGTGCCACTTGATGTATGTTTTGGTGACCAACTTGCGTGTTCCGCCCATGAACCTATGCATAGGGGTTGGCACACGTTTTCATCTTGACTCTCCGGTAGAAACTTTGGGGCACTCTTTGAAGTACTTTGTGTTGGTTGGATGAATCTGAGATTGCGTGATGCATATCATATAATCATGCCCACGGATACTTGAGGTGACAATGGATTATCTAGGTGACATTAGGGTTTTGGTTCATTTGGGTCTTAAGGTGTTATTCTAGTACGAACTCTTTAATAGATCAATCCGAAAGAATAACTTTGAGGTGGTTTCGTACCCTACCATAATCTCTTTGTTTGTTCTCCGCTATTAGTGGCTTTGGAGTGACTCTTTGTTGCATGTTGAGGGATTGTTATATGATCTATCTATGTTATTATTGTTGAGAGAACTTGCACTAGTGAAAGTATGAACCCTATGCCTTGTTTCCTATCATTGCAATACCGTTTACGCTCACTTTTATCATTAGTTACCTTGCTGTTTTTATATTTTCAGATTACAAAAACCTATATTTACTATCCATATTGCACTTGTATCACTATCTCTTCGCCGAACTAGTGCACCTATACAATTTACCATTGTATTGGGTGTGTTGGGGACACAAGAGACTCTTTGATATTTGGTTGCAGGGTTGTTTGAGAGAGACCATCTTCATCCTACGCCTCCCACGGATTGATAAACCTTAGGTCATCCACTTGAGGGAAATTTGCTACTTTCCTACAAACCTATGCATTTGCAGGCCCAACAACATCTACAAGAAGAAGGTTGTGTAGTAGACATCAGCTGGCACGACGAGCTCCAGTCCTTGCTGTGGTCCATCCGCACTACCGCCACCAAGCCAACGGGCAAGACCCCGTTCTTCCTCATCTACGGAGTAGAAGCGGTTCTCCCTCACGAGGTTAGGCGTCGCTCCATGCGGGTCCTGGCGTTTGATGAGGCGCAGCAGGACGCCATGTGGGGGATGGACCTCGTGCTGGGGGAGGAACGCCACCGTGAAGCCACGCTACGGGCGATAAGATACCAGCAGGCGCTACGACGGTATCACTATCGCAACATCCACCCCAGGACGCTCAAGGTAGGTGACCTCGTGCTAAGGCGGGTTCTCTCCAGGGAAGGGGTGCATAAGCTTTCACCCATATGGGAGGGCCCGTTCAAGGTCGTCCATGTCTCCAGGCCTGGCGCCGCGCACCTGGTGACTCAGGATAGGGTACCCATCCCGAACGCCTGGAACATCCAGCACCTCTGGAAGTTGTACGCCTGAAGAAAGGCCCGGTGCCTGTGAAGAAGGTCCAGTGCCTGTGAAGCTCGCGCCCAAAGAAAGGCCCGGTGCCTGTGAAGAAGGCCCAGTGCCCGTGAAGCTCGCTACCCGTGACACTCTCACGTAATAATGAGTGGGGATGTACACGCCCCGGAGTCTCAGGAGTGCCGCCCTTGGGCCTCGGGGGCTCCCTCCCACGCCCAGTGGAAGCACTTAGCTCCGCGCTGGTGAGAAGACGTCAAAGACTAGACTAGGTGCCGGACGCAGCTTTTCATTTGCTTTCTGCAGTTGGCTTGCTCTTCCTTGTTTGAACTTTGATTGAAGTTGCTTCTGATGTTCTTTGCCGGTCCTGTTCAATCGCTTCCTGCCTCCGTTTTCTCTCTTCAGCTCCTTGCCTGACTCGCTCTCTCTCGCAAGCCTCGCGAGGGGGCTGTACGGGTGCCCTCACGAGCCTTTTCTTCTGATTTTCGTGAGGCTCTCTTGTTCGAGTTTGCAGCGGGCGCACCCCTCTCAGTCTGTGCCCCTCGGGTACCGCGACACGAAGCGCCGGGCCACGGCCAGCAGCCCTTGCGATGAAGGTTCAGAAAATGATAGTCTCTCAACGAGTTTTTTTGCAGCTCTTAAGGCGTCCGATGAGGCCTGAAGCAGGCACTTCACGAGGAGGAAACTACTTCAAACATGCCAAGCTAAGTCATTCCTACACGCCAACGTACAACAACAACGCCATGACACAACACAGGAACAATAGATGCAACATGTTAACTAGGAAACCATAGTTAGTTGCATGCCCCCACGGGGCCCCATACTTGTTTCTCTCGATGCAGGAAAGAAGGAAAATAAAACAAAAGCAACACATGCTTGCATCAGTTCGTGAGGAGGGATCTATGGCGACCTCCTGAGCTCAGCCAGACCCCGCCTCACACTTCACCGATGCATGGCGACGGGACGACCCGCCGCCGCCCCCAAGGCGGGCACGGCGGCCTGGCGGTTGATCGTAACCGCCGCTGGAGGAGCTGTCGCTGGAGGAAGAGCCGTCGTAGCTTGACGAGGCATGGTTCCCGCTGGGAGCAAGTCCGCCTTCACCTTCATGATGACTGTCGCCAAGGCCGAGCTCCTCGTCGCGGTCACTGTCTTCAGGGCAGCACCCAACGCGGCGGCCGTCCTCCCCGAACACCCTCATGTAGAGGGTCGCGTCGCCATCATACCTAAAGTGGAGGGTGCATCACTTTCCAAGACTGCGCATGCGGGAAAACGACTGCCATCCTCGGGTCAAGGCTGCGTTGTCGGCAACGGAGACTTCCACCATGACCCAGGAGGCCTTGCTGCAGCAGCCATCCACCTGCAACCAGAGCCCGCCTGGGCCAGCGGCCGGCAGTTCGCCGACGAAGGAGCGAGGGAGCTGAAGCCAGTTGCCAGCCGGGTTTTCCGACCACACGAAAAACTCCGGCAACACCTCCGCCAAGTGGAAGCGTGGCCGGGGAGGCCGCACAGCCACAACACGCCTTCCCCCACCAATCGGGCTGCCTCGACATGGGTGGCCACCACCACGTGAAGGGCTACTGACGCGACCATGGGAAGCCACAGCAGGGGTCACGGAGTGCTTGCGAGGGCGACCGCGTCCGCGCTTGGGCAGAGGAGAGCCAGGCCCTTCTTGGCAAGCCTTCCCCTTCTCCGCGGATGAAAACCTCTTCGCGGGCGCCATGAGGGACGCTGCAAGCAACAGAGCAAGGGAGGAGAAGCAAGCGGAATGGGAAGAGATGAGTGACGGGGGCTTTCGCCCCTCCTCATTTATAGCCCAAGGGGGGCCAACCATTGACCTCCAAAATCGTAGGTAATGATGACCCTTTTTGCATGCAGCAGGGACTGTCAAGTCGAGCAGTTGTCGAGGTAGCATGGGGAAGCGGAGACGCCCGCGTCCAATCAGTCGCCACGCGTAGACCAAGGCTGCAGGCTGTTGGGGCCCGTGGTGCTCCGCACTTGCCCTTTGGCTTCACTGTTAAGCCAAGTCTGAGCGCACCTTGGGCCTAGGGGCTACTGTCGGTGTTCTAGGAACGGGGCTCCCAGACATGCCTGCCTGCGGCCTGTAGCATGGCTCCACCAGTGGCCCAGTACGACATGTCTTCGTCAACCAGCACTCAAGACCCTCGCGAGGGGCCAAGCCTCGCGGGGCGGACGACACAGGGCCTCCTCAAGAGCGGCCTCACCAGACAGGCTCGCGAGGAGGTGGAGAGATCATGGCAAGGGGTACCTCACGAGGTTCCCATGACGCAAGCCATGACGACTAAGGCCAGGCGGGCGCCAGCGCGCGCAGTGTCCTTGTTTCCCCTTTGGTGCTAAGGGGGCAAGCACATGCGCGGAGTACCGAGGGATCAGGCAAAGGTTTCCATATCGGTGCAACAATACCAAGACCAGCAGGACGACAGGACGGAGGTCACCATGGAGCCCAAGACGGCGTCACCACCAGCGCCTTTGACAGGCGAAGACCACCTTTAGTCAGGATAGCTTGTACTAGCTGTCCCCTTTCAAAATGGCCGTTGTTGGATCCCTTCCCTCTCAATATTTGGGAAGAGGACCAGGGCCTCTATAAATAGGACTAGCCACCACACTAGAAGAGGACGATCTCACTTCATCTACACACCACACCAGCTCAAGAACACCTCTCCTCGTGAGGCTGTTCTTCCCTTGTACCTCATCAGGCCAAGAGGCAATCCACCACCACACAGGAGTAGGGTGTTACACCACAACGGTGGCCCGAACCTGTATAAACCTTGTGTCTCTTGTGTCGTGAGTTCATGGAGCTAGCTTAGAGATCACGCTGAGGCTGAGGGCGTGTTTCGGTAGGGGCAAATTTTCATGCGCACCCTAGTGTCGAGCCTCAAGGGTTTTGCCGGAACCCGATATCCGACACCCTAGTTCCCCGAATGCCGACAGTACCCCCTGGGCCCAAGGCATGCTCGAGCTTGGCTTTGAGGCGAAGCCAAAGGGCAAGGGCGAAGTGCCATGGGCTCCAAACGCCTGCGGACCGAGTCGACGCATGGCGCTTGATGGGACGTGGGTGTCTCCACTTCCCCACGCTGCCTCGGCAACTGCCCAACTTCACAACTGCCTATTGCATGCAGAAGGACCATCATTACTTGGAATCGTGGGAGGCCGACGGTTGGCCTTCCTCCGTTTATAAATGGGAGATGGGGGCGGAGCCCCCAGCCCATCTTTGTCTTCTCGCCGCTTGCTTCTCCTTCTTCTTGCTCCGCCACCTTGCTAGAGCATCCATGGCGCCAATGAGGAGGTTCTCCGCCACGGAGAAGGGGAAGGCCCCTCAAGTGGAACCCGAGCTGCTCCCGCCAAAGAAGAGGCCCGATCACTCCCGGGGCACCACCGCGAAACCCATAACGATGCGGCCTTGGCATGAACGGGCTCCATCGGGCTTCCTGGTCCCCCTATACGCCCGCGCGCAGGGCCCTGCGCATGGGAGCAGCGACCAGCACCACGAGGAGGACATGCGGCGGCCATGGGGCTGCCTCACTTGCGGACGCACACCGAAGGCATGGCCCGCGAGTTCATGGTGTGGACGGTAATGCCGCCGCGCACATGGATCCGACTCTCGAGGTCTCTCACAAGGGAGATACCACCGAGCGGGCCCGTCGAACCGTAGCTGCAGCATGACGGATGTTGCGGCCAGGCTTCGGAGGCGGAAGTCGAGGTCGTTGACTCCGGCGATGTCTTCATGACTTGAGGATGGGGCGCGATCCCTCGTGCCTCCCGCCCAGAGGGAGGCCATGCTATTGATACGTCTCCAACGTATCTATAATTTATGAAGCATTCATGCTATTTTATTATCTGTTGTGAATGATTACAGGCTTTATTATACACTTTTATATTACTTTTGGGACTAACCTATTAACCGGAGGCCCAGCCCATATTGCTGTTTTATTGCCCGTTTCAGTATTTCGAGGAAAAGGAATATCAAACGGAGTCCAAACAGAATGAAACCTTCGGCAACGTGATTTTTTGGAAGAATATGAACCTGGAGACTTGGAGGTCACGTCAGAAGATCCTCGAGGAGGCCACGAGATAGGAGGGCGCCCCCCCTATAGGGCGCACCCCCCTATCTCGTGGGCCCCTCGAGGCTCCCCCGACCGACTTCTTTCGCCTATATAAGCCTACGTACCCTAAAAACATCGAATACGAAGATAGATCGGGAGTTCCGCTGCCGCAAGCCTCTGTAGCCACCAAAAACCTCTTGGGAGCCTGTTCCGGCACCCTGCCAGAGGGGGAATTCATCACCAGTGTCCATCTTGATCATCCCGGTGCTCTCCAAGACGAGGATGGAGTAGTTCACCCTCGGGGCTGAGGGTATGTACCAGTAGCTATGTGTTTGATCTCTCTCTCTCTCTCTCTCTCTCTCTCTCGTGTTCTCTCTATGGCACGATCTTGATGTATCGCGAGCTTTGCTATTATAGTTGGATCTTATGATGTTTCTCCCCCTCTACTCTCTTGTGATGAATTGAGTTTCCCTCTTGAAGTTATCTTATTGGATTGAGTCTTTATTTGAGAACACTTGATGTATGTCTTGCCGTGTTTATCTGTGGTGACAATGGGATATCACGTGCCACTTGATGTATGTTTTGGTGACCAACTTGTGGGTTCCGCCCATGAACCTATGCATAGGGGTTGGCACACGTTTTCGTCTTGACTCTTCGGTAGAAACTTTGGGGCACTCTTTGAAGTACTTTGTGTTGGTTGGATGAATCTGAGATTGCGTGATGCATATCGTATAATCATGCCCACGGATACTTGAGGTGACAATGGAGTATCTAGGTGACATTAGGGTTTTGGTTGATTTGTGTCTGAAGGTGTTATTCTAGTACGAACTCTTGAATAGATCGATCCAAAAGAATAACTTTGAGGTGGTTTCGTACCCCCACCATAATCTCTACGTTTGTTCTCCGCTATTAGTGACTTTGGAGTGACTCTTTGTTGCATGTAGAGGGATTATTATATGATCTATCTATGTTATTATTGTTGAGAGAACTTGCACTAGTGAAAGTATGAACCCTATGCCTTGTTTCCTATCACTGCAATACCGTTTACGCTCACTTTTATCATTAGTTACCTTGCTGTTTTTATATTTTCAGATTACAAAAATCTATATCTACTATCCATATTGCACTTGTATCACTATCTCTTCGCCGAACTAGTGCACCCATACAATTTACCATTGTATTGGGTGTGTTGGGGACACAAGAGACTCTTTGTTATTTGGTTGCAAGGTTGTTTGAGAGAGACCATCTTCATCCTACGCCTCCCACGGATTGATAAACCTTAGGTCATCCACTTGAGGGGAATTTGCTACTGTCCTACAAACCTGTGCACTTGCAGGCCCAACAACGTCTACAAGAAGAAGGTTGTGTAGTAGACATCAAGCTCTTTTCTGGCGCCATTCCCGGGGAGGCTAGGTAAGCGGCACTCACTCACACCCCGTCAACTAAGCTCTTTTCTGGCGCCGTTGCCGGGGAGGTGAGTGCTTGAAGGTATATCTTTAGATCTTGCAATTGAATCTTTTTGTTTCTTGTTTTATCACTAGTTTAGTTTATAAAAGAAAACTACAAAAAAATGGAGTTAAGTTTGTCTCATACGCTTTGTCTTTTTAATATCTTTTGTGAGTATGATGGAAAGGAAAATTGTGCTCAAGTGCTAGAAGAAGAGTGCATTAAAATGCTTGGTACTAAATCTTTGAATGATGAGCATGATTGCAATGTTGTTAGTATGAACTCTTTGAATATCCATAGTACTAATGATGATTGCACTAGTTATGATGAAAATGTCTCCTATAAGCATGTTGATTTGTGTGGAGCAGATTGGATTTGCATGGACACACCAAATAGAGAAAATAGATATTGCAAGAGGCATATGTATTTAAAAACTAAAGGTTTGAAAGAAAGTCTTGACGAGTGTGCTAGAAGATTCAATATTTTCCGTGCCCCTTGTGAACTTTGCAATGAACATAGTCATTTAAATATCCAATGCAAATTGTTTCATGATCGAATCGTGTCCAAAAATTGTGATAATTTGATTACCCTTGGGCATCATAAAGAGCTTAGTCTTCTTTTGGGGTATGAAGAAATGAAACGTATAACTGAGGGTATTCCAAAATTTAATCTTGATCGATTTCTTGATTTTGATCTAGAGGATATTTATATGTTTTGTGCGGAGAATTGCATTGAAAATCCTTATATTGCCAATTACCTAAAGAAGGCGGTCGAGGTGGCGAGGGAACCGACGGTGAACTTGCCCTTGGCATTGTCTGTGATTCCTCAGACAGCAGCAGCGCCTCCTCAAAGCACGACTCGAGCGACGACAATAGCTACGAGCCGCCGAGCGTTCGCACCCGCACCTCAGCAGTGGTGTCAGCCCGGCGTCACCACTGATGTTGCCGAGGCCGTGGCTTCCTTAGGAATACTTCCTTTGTTTTATCCCTTCACAAGATCGTGACGAACGTCTCGGGGATATGAAAAAACCGTGCTGCTTTTGTTTAGGCATTGTTATTCCGAATCGATGCTATGCATGTGTTTCCCGCTGCGGCATGGTCCCCTTCCATTCTTGTAGTAGCTTAGCGCTCTACGTTGACAGGACCCAGTCCCCAGGTGGGCTTCAACCTTGCCGGTACGCTAGGTCACAATGTCGTGGTCAAGGCCAGGAGATGAGCGGCCCGAGGTCCGGCAAGAGCCCCTGAGGTACGATGCTCAGGGGGTCCCCCTTGATGCGCAAGCGGCTTCCGAAAGGCCGAAAGGGAAGCGTCCCTGCCCGAGCGAGATCACGAGAGTCAAAATGCGGATTGTGAGGTCCACATTCGCGTGTATGGGGTGACTTATCTCGGTGATCTTGTAGTTATCCTCTCGCTGCGAGCGTGGCCGACGCCGGGCTGCGTCCTGGTGGTGGTGCCGCTCCTAAACGAGACCCACGCTGAACCCTTCTTGCTCGCTCATCTGGATGCTCTATGTCTTCGGGTCCTGGCCCTCAAGCAAGGCTCAGCCGCCGCTGTTGTGCTAGGTCATGATGCCATGGTCAAGGCCAGGGGGTGAGGGCTACGACGGTCGGTAGGAGCCCTAGAGGCGCGGTGCTCAGGGGTCCCCCTTTAACGTGCAAGTGAATCGCGTGAAAAGGAAGGGGTGGCCAGCCTCATGAAGGTGCATTGGAAGGGTCGCGACTCATGGTCCCGACTCCGAAGGTCCCTGCGAGTTAGCCGAAGGAAGGAAACAGAGCACACAGTCGCGCTCGTCCACCTGCTGGTGATCTTTCCGCAAAAAGGCGAAGGCATTGAGAACCCAGCAAGGTGATGTGCGCGGGGCAGGCCGCGAGCCAGAGCTCGGTCTCTCAGATTTATCAGCGCTGCAGGGACGGACCCAAGCATAGGCGTTGTGTCAGCAGTCCCCGTTGCAGGATGAGCAAGAGGCTGGTTAGCGACATGCGGAGACCGCACTGGGCGACTCCATGAATAATGGACAACATGGGTAATATAAATAACCATGAAAAGGTAAGGCCAGTTCTGATAGATGCGCAAAATGATACATGCTGCAGGGACAGACCCATACAGCTTGAGGATAGTGCAGCCCAAGGGGCGCCCTCGATTGAACAAACCAAAAAGTCACCTGGCACTGTTGCTGGAGGAGTGTTGAGGTAGCTGAAGATACGTGCTGAGGGAGGGGTCGTTCCTCATGAGTCGTCTGGCTCCATGGTCCCTCAAGGCTCAGGAGGCTCTGGAGGCTCGCAAGGGTCCAGTGCTTCCTCCGATAGGATCGTCCGGCGCCTGGCCTCGTGAGCCTCTTGAATGCCCTGCATGTAGTGTTGGTGCATGGCGGCCATGTATAGCAAGCCGAACGACATGGAAGATGGCTACAGGGGAAGCCCCCACTCCTTCTGACATGAGACGACCAGGAGAGCTCCTGAGAAGCAGCCCTATTGAGGCCCAGGATGTTGATGCAGACGTGCAGCTCGCCGCCCATGTCCTGGGTAGCAGCTGCACTGAGTGATGCGGGTCGGCACTCACTATGCATGGCTTGCGCCTCCTGAAGCCCTTTGATTGCCTTGGTGATGAACTCATGAACGCTTAGTGCTTCGCGCTCTGTGCCCTGCTCCCGAAAGCGCGCATTGAAGTACACCTCCACATGGTGCCCGAACGCCTCTCTCATGACGATGGTCATGTCAAAGGCCCTCCAGAGGAGAGCCCCTGAGCCCAGCCTGAGAGGGGCGCTGAGTGCGCCTTCCTATGCGAGAGGGAAAGGTCCCCAGCAGAGGGCACGGGGCTTGAAGCACAATCGTCGGACGCCCCAGCCTCCTGAGGGCCCCTGAGGAAGAGCTGCTTCTTCTTCTTGGGAACAACCTCACGGGGGTGGATGGCGCCCTCGCCATCTGAGTTCTCGACCGATGGGCCTGGTAGGTGCGCTCGAGGGAGCACACTGCATTTTTCTCATTGCAGGCGACCGTGATGATGCCGCAACTTCCTGGCATCTTGAGGACATTGTAGCCATGGTGAGTCACCGCCATGAACTTGGCAAGGGACGGATGCCCGAGAATGGCGTTGTACGGGAGACGAATGTGAGCGACATCGAAGTCAATGAGCTCGGTACGGTAGTTGTCGCGCTTGCCAAAGGTGACAGGGAGGTGAATCTATCCCAGGGGGACAGTAGAGCCGTCGGTCACCCCTGAGAAGGTCTTGGTAGGGAGGAGCTGATGGTAGGGCACCCGGAGTGTCTCGAACGTCTTAGCAGAGAGGACATTCAGCCCCGCTCCACCATCGATAAGCGTCTTGGTAACAAGGACATTCCTAATGCTCGGGGAGCAGAGCATCGAGAGCGCGCCTGCTGTGGCTGCACACTTGAGCTGATCCAAAGAGTCGAAGGTGATGGAGTACTTGGACCACCTGAAGGGGCGCGATGCCTCGAGTTTGGGGAGGGCCGTGTTCACCTCATGAGTGAACTGCCTGAAGACATGATGGGAGGTGGTGGCCTGAGCACCAACCAGGATGTAGGTGATAGCACGAGGCTCTTGGAAGCCCATGGCCCCATCATCCTGGTGGTGGTCATCGTTCCTCCTTGGTGGCGGTGGCAACGGAGGGAGGCTGGAGTTGCCCTGAAGGCGGTCCTCACGAGGCTGGTCCTGCCAGGGGCCGTCGCGAGGCTGGCCCTACCAACGGTCCTCACAAGGTTGATCACGCCAGTCCTGACGAGGGTCACAGTTGTTTCGGCGACCACCACCGCGGCCTCCTCCACGACCGTAGCCATGGTCGTTGCGCTGTGGGTGGCAGCCAAGGCGTCTGTCCCGAATGGCCCTAAGTTCCCGGCAGTCGTTGGTGTTGTGGTTGTGCACATTATGGAAGACGTAGAACGGGTGGTTGCCCTTGGAAGACTCTGGGTGGTCGCAGACGCGCTTCATCTCGGGCTTGGCCGCGAGCACTGTCGGGCCCTTACGCTTCACGTCCTTCACCTTGGCCTTCTTGTCTTTGGTGTCGGTCTCTGGGAGCTCGAGGAGCGAGAGGCGGCCTTCCTCTGCCCTTGCACACCTGGTTGCCATATTGAACATCTCCAGAGCTGAGCATAGATCCTCGTGAATGGCGAGCTCCTCCTTCATCTTGACATCCCGGACGCCATCACCTTGGGGATCTTGAGACGAACGTTGGTGAAGCGATGTATGTATTTGTGTAAGGTCTCCCCTGGTTGCTGCTTGATGCACCGAAGGTCACTCGTGGTGGGTGCGCGGTCGCGGGTGCCTTGAAAGTTGGCGATGAAGCATTCGCGCAGCTCATCCCAGGAGGAGATCGACCTCACCGGGAGATTCAGGAGCCATGAGTGCGCGTCGTCCTTGAGAGCCATGGGAAACCAGTTCCCCATGACCTTCTCGTCGCTGTTCACCACCTCGATGCTCAGCTCATGGAGCTGGATTAACTCGGCCGGGTCGGGGGTGCTGTCGTAGCATGGAGGCAGATCCGGCTTGAACTTGTCGGACCAGATAATGCGGCACAGCTCCGGAGCAAACGCTCGGTAGCATGTCCCACTCATGGGAGCCCTCCGTAGAGGGGGAGCCTAGTCTTGACGCCCACGTGCAACCGCCTCGCGTTGCACACAGTCTTGGCGCGGAGGTGCTAGGAGCGCACACACCTCTCCTTGAGGCTGCTGCACGACCTGACAGCTTGCTTCATCGCGCACCGGTGCCATGCGTGGCAGGTCGCGCTGGGGCGCCTCGCACCTTGGCTCTGGGACAACATCGCGCCAGAGAGGGGAGGAGGTGCACCGTGGGGCACATCGCTCGCCTGAGTCGTCCCGGGAGGCAGCAAACGAGACGGCGTAGGAGCCTCTCCAGTGGCGCTGACGAGCTCGGCGATGTGATCCAGCCAGTCCTCGTAGAGGTCATCAGTCGGATGATAGCACAGAAGCTCGCGCACCATGAGTATCGTAGCCTGCACATTCGCCGGCCCATGACAAGCATGGGAAGATGAAGCAGCAGCCGGGGTTGGCGACGAAGTGGTGTGCGACCATCGCGCCGCACAGAGGGCGGAAGTGACGAGTCCTGCTGCTCGTGGACCACGGGGCCAGTGGCGGCATTAGCCATAGGTGACGGGGAGCAGTGGGGAGCGCCGTCGCCCACGGGCACTCAGCTCGAACTCGATGAGCGTCCGCCATGAGAACAGTGGAGCAGTGGTGGAACGAAGAATGGAAGGAGAGCTTCGACACACCCCTACCTAGCGTGCCAAATGTCGGATTCATGGCTCCGCGGGCCCAAGGAAGGTGCGAACTCTGGGGCATGTGCGAAGAACTCAACCTCTCCTGCCAGCCAACGCGCTGCCCTCATGGCCTAGCTCGATGAACAGGAAAGGAAATGGACACGGCCGTTTACCCAGGTTCGGACCACCCTGCGGTGTAAGACCCTACTCCTGCTTTGTGGTGGATTGGCCCCGCGAGGGGTTGAGGATGAACTGGGACAATGGAAGAACTACCTCAGGAAGCTCGTTCTTGTGCTTGTGGTGGCTTTTGAGAGCTCTCCCTTTCTACGGTGGCGGCTAAGTTATATTTATAGTGGCCTCGGTCCTCTTCCCCCAAAACTTATGCGAGAAGGGATCCCACAATAGACGATTTTGAAGGGGGACAAGTAGTACATCCTATCCTAATGAAAAGTGCTCTTTGCCTGCAAAGCTTCTGGTCCTGGACGCCGTGGTGGGGTCGGTGATGACATCCATCCTGTCGTCCTGGCGACCTTGGTCTTGTTGCATGGGAATGGAAACCTTTAGCTGATTCCTCGGGACCCCTTGCTTGCGCTTGCCTCCTTAGCACCAAATAGGAAACCTGCCGCTCTATGCCTGTTGGCACCCGCCTGGCCTTGGTCATCATGGCTTGCATCACCTCAACCTCATGAGGTGAGCGCTTGCATAGGAATCTCCTCTCCTCGGGAGGCCGCTCCCTCCGAAGGTCTTGTTGTCATCCGCCTCGTGAGGCTTGGTCCCTCGTGAGGGTCTTGTCTTGTTGATGTTGAAGATGGGCCGTACCAGGCCGCTGATGGAGCCACACCATGGGCCGCAGGCAGGAAAGTCTAGGTACCCTAGTTCCCAGAACACTGACAGTGTTGTCATAGAAGTGTTCCATGATAATACTCAAATTATCATCACGGAAGTGACCACTTCCATGATGATAAATGGCGCATCATGGAAGTGCTTTTGTCAAGGGTAACCGACATGTGGCATCTAGTGTAACGGGTCGCCGTTATGCTATCGCATCCGGTTTCGGATCCGATACCCATTAACAGCCAAGACCAATGGAGATTTTCCACCTATAAAATTCTGATTGGCCGGGTGAACCACGTGTCAGCTACCCGTTGGTATAGATGTCAACCGCCAATGGACAGGAAACGCCTATGATGCGTCGACACGTGGCGAAGCCCCACATGGGGCCCATTTAAGTTAAAAAGGCCAACCCTGCCAAAGGTCCACAATATATTTCATACACTAGTGGGCCGACCCGTTAACAGCGTGCCATGCTTTAGGTGAAATTACGGCCCATGTCAGATCTGGCCCGCTCACGGCCTGTCATGTTTTGGGCTAAATGATGGCCCACATCAGATACGGCCCATTAAAAACTTGCAATATTATGTGCCAGCTTACGGCCCATGTCAGATCTGGCCCACTCATGACCTGTCATGTTTTGGGCCAAATGATGGCCCACATCAGATACGGCCCATTAAAACCGTGCAATAGTTTGGGACAAATTACGATCCATAACAGATACGGTCCGTTAACTGCTATTGTGCCTTTGGGCCCCTTGGGGGCCTGATTTTCTCTTTGGCCTCTTAATGGCCCGTTTAACAGTTTGGCCTGTCAGCGGACCTGTGTACATATGAGCCGCTTTCAGCCCGATTACACTTTCGGCCATTTAAAGGCCCGAGCTGCATCTGGGCCTAATTCCGGTCCGTAGTGACTTTCGGCCTCTCAACGGCCCGTAGTTTTCTTGGATACATTTTAGCCGAAACTGCCTATCGGCCCGTTAAAGGCCTGAATATTGGCCCGCTATGCATCTGGCCTGCTTTCAGCCCGTCATGCGAGTGGGCCAACAATACTAGGGAAATGCTTATACAGCAGAGCTCACCAGTAGCACTTTTTATAACAAAGCACTGCTGCTAAAGAATGGTAGCGCTTGTGCCGGAAGAGCACTGCTACTATGCATCTAGCAGTAGCGCTTTAGTTATAAAACATGCTACTACTATAATTGCCAAACCGTTGCAGGTAGTCTAGGTATACTAGTAGCGCTCGTACGTACCAAGCGCTACTGCTATTGTACATAGCAATAGCGTTGTCGTCTAACCAGCGCTACTGCTAAATAGCAGTAGCGGTGATTGTTCAACAGCGCTACTACTACGGGTACCTTATCCACATGCCAGCCCACGCGCATCCCTCACTCTCCCCTCACACTCTCACTCGCCCACTACTCCGTCGCGCGTCGTCGCCCGCAGTCGGCCCCAAGGTATCTGCCTCCCTCCCTCCTCCTCTCGCCGCCCTCCTCTCTCCCTCCTCCCACGGCCCTCCTCTCTCCTCCCTCCTCGCACCTGTGGCCCTTGCTCCTTCCTCCTCTTCCTCATCTGACCGTCGCCCTGCTCCCTCCTCCCACTGCCCTCCTCTCTCCTCCCTTCCCCAGCCGCCCGAAGCCCTCACTCCTCCCTCTTCCTCCTCCCACTGCCCTCCTCTCTTTGTATAAAAATTTAGGTATAATTTTTTTAGTAATAGAAATGGTTAGGTAGAGAAATATATTATGCTATGTGAGATTATATTAGTAAATATATGTTTTCTAAATATAATTGAAAAAATAAGTAAATGTAGGTCTTTTGAATAGAATAGGAATTTTTCTAATTTATGTGAAATTAGGGCATTTTTCTATGGTTCAAGAAGTAGACAGTAGGTAAAAAATGAGGATAATAATGTTCTTAGGGTTTAGGAAACAAATTGCAGACAATTGAAAATTTTATTTGGAATCAAATTGGACATTTACTTGATTGTTTATGGAGTTTCGCCAAGTCCTAAGATGATGATAATAATGTTTTTGTTTATATTTTGTTTTTTGCAGAAATCAAGGAGCCCCTGCACCATTTCTGCCATCGTTCCCATCACCGACCCCTCGGACCTCGAGGTGAGACCAACCACCCAATGTTGTTAATTTAATTTAGGTATTTTAGGTGTTTAATGTTAGAATAATGTAGTATGAACCCTAGTTGTGATCGAACCATGTTCAAAATGTAGGTTTTTAGTTAGGTGTAGTTAATAGAATTCAGGTGTTTTAGGTGTATTTAACAAAATTCTAGGTTGATTCGTTTTGAAGTGGACATGTCATATTTTGAACATGTCACATTTGTTGTTATTTTTTTAGTTAAAGCATTTATTCCCGCATCAACATCGATGATGCCTATCCCGCATCCTCGTCATCAACTCGGTGGAGGAGGCCTGCTTGATCAGAGGGGCCATGTCCGGGACTAGGCCCCGTCGGGCTGGTACTGGGAGGTGCTACCTTTCGGGGGGCGCAGCTTGGTGAGGAGCCAGCCCGTCGTTGACCCGAACCTTCTTTGGTGGCGGTCGCGTGGGTCATTGATGATGCGGAGGCTTTCGTCCCCTGCGGAGGTGGTACAACACCGTGTCAGCGAGGAGGACGAGCACGTCTGTTGCTACATGATTGCGTTGGAGGGCAGGTTTGACAATACCTGGCAAGTTCTTTAGGGATCCCACTGGAGCTATGATCTTGTGATGGTTCCTTCTCTTTGGGTTTCCACCGCCAGCACCTATACCCGTCGTTCGCTTGGGTTTTAGCTGTATTAGTGATGTTATATGTATGATACTATTCGAGATATAGTAGTGATAATATTCAACGATGTACGGAGGCGAGTAGTTTTGCTTATTGAATGCATGCTAATTTGAATACTAATTTTGAAGTGTTTTAGTTTTGCTTATTAGTGATAATATTCGATGATGTACGGAGCCCCTACAACATCCCCGTCGTCGTCCCCGTCACCGACCCCCTCCGGCCTTGAGTTGACCATCAAGTTTGAATGCTCATATGATGTAGATATAAACATTTAAATCTTGTGTTGATCAAATAGGATATGTGCTTTCCCAAGTGTTCGGCCATATTTGCAGGTAACACCTCTGAGTGGCCTATGTTTTGCTGGAGTGTTGATTAATTTCCGTTCCGGCAAATTTTAAGCGCTCGGTATGTCCTTTTTTAGATAAGGCCATGCCAGATTTTTCCGTGAATTTTGGCATGACTTGTGCTAGAATATGTAGGAAATATCGAGTGGCCTGGAGTTTCTAGAAAGATAATTAAACAACATTTTGGGTTGACTTTAAGTCTATTGAGGATCCATACATGACAATCAAAAAATGAGTGAGGGAGAAAGTCTGCACCATATATGAGAGAGGAAGAATCCCGACTATTGTCATGGGGGTTGATGTCTACTACTCAACCTTCTCCTTGTAGACGTTGTTGGGCCTCCAAGTGCAGAGGTTTGTAGGACAGTAGCAAATTTCCCTCAAGTGGATGACCTAAGGTTTATCAATCCGTGGGAGGTGTAGGATGAAGATGGTCTCTCTCAAACAACCCAGCAACCAAATAACAAAGAGTCTCTTGTGTCCCAAACACACCCAATACAATGGTAAATTATATAGGTGCACTAGTTCGGCGAAGAGATGGCGATACAAGTGCAATATGGATGGTAGATATGAGTATTTGTAATCTGAAAATATAAAAACAGCAAGGTAACAAGTGATAAAAGTGAGCGTAAACGATATTGCAATGCTAGGAAACAAGGCCTAGGGTTCATACTTTCACTAGTGCAAGTTCTCTCAACAATAATAACATAATTAGATCATATAACAATCCCTCAACATGCAACAAAAAGTCACTCCAAGGTCACTAATAGCGGAGAACAAACAAAGAGATTATTGTAGGGTATGAAACCACCTCAAAGTTATTCTTTCTGATTGATCTATTCAAGAGTCCGTAGTAAAATAACACGAAGCTATTCTTTCTGTTTGATCTATACTAGAGTTCATACTAGAATAACACCTAATGTCACCTAGATACTCCAATGTCACCTCAAATATCCGTGGGTATGATTATACAATATGCATCACACAATCTCAGATTCATCTATTCAACCAACACAAAGAACTTCAAAGAGCGCCCCAAAGTTTCTACCGGAGAGTTAAGACGAAAACGTGTGCCAACCCCTATGCATAAGTTCACAAGGTCACTGAACCCATAAGTTAATCACCAAAACATACATCAAGTAGATCACGTGATATCCCATTGTCACCACAGATAAGCACATGCAAGACATACATCAAGTGTTCTCAAATCCTTAAAGACTCAATCTGATAAGATAACTTCAAAGGGAAAACTCAATCCATTACAAGAGAGTAGAGGGGGAGAAACATCATAAGATCCAACTATAATAGCAAAGCTCGCGATACATCAAGATCATAACACCTTAAGAACACGAGAGAGAGAGAGAGAGAGAGAGAGAGATCAAACACATAGCTACTGGTACATACCCTCAGCCCCAAGGGTGAACTACTCCCTCCTCGTCATGGAGAGCGCCGGGATGATGAAGATGGCCACCGGTAATGGATCCCCCCTCCGGCAGGGTGCCGGAACAGGGACCCGGTTGGTTTTTGGTGGCTACAGAGGCTTGCGGCGGTGGAACTCCCGATCTATTGTGCTCCTAGGTGTTTTCAGGGTATATGGATATATATAGGCGAAGGAAGTTGGTCAGGGGAGCCACAAGGGGCCCACGGAGGTGGGGCGCACCTCCCTGCCTCGTGGCCGCCTCATTTCTTTCTTGACGTCCACTCCAAGTCTCCTGGATTGCGTTTATTCCAAAAATAACTCTCCCAAAGGTTTCATTCCGTTTGGACTCCATTTGATATTCCTTTTCTGCGAAACTGTGAAATAAGCAAAAAATAGCAATTTGGGTTGGGCCTGCGGTTAATAGGTTAGTCCCAAAAATAATATAAAAGTGTATAGTAAAGCCCATAAACATCCAAAATAGGTAATATAATAGCATGGAACAATAAAAAATTATAGATACGTTGGAGATGTATCTGTTGGAAATATGCCCTAGAGGCAATAACAAAATGGTTATTATTATATTTCCTTGTTCATGATAATTGTCTATTGTTCATGCTATAATTGTATTGAACGGAAACCGTAATACATGTGTGAATACATAGACCACAACATGTCCCTAGTGATCCTCAAGTTGACTAGCTCGTTCATCAATAGATGGTTATGGTTTCCTGATCATGGACATTAGATGTCATTGATAACGGGATCACATCATTAGGAGAATGATGTAATGGACAAGACCCAATCCTAAGCATAACACAAGATCGTGTAGTTCGTTTGCTAAAAGCTTTTCTAATGTCAAGTATCATTTCCTTAGACCATGAGATTGTGCAACTCCCAGATACCGCAGGAATGCTTTGGGTGTACCAAATGTCGCAACGTAATTGGGTGGCTATAAAGGTACACTACAGGTATCTCCGAAAGTGTCTGTTGGGTTGGCACGAATCGAGACTGGGATTTGTCACTCCATATGATGGAGAGGTATCTCTGGGCCCACTCAGTAATGCATCATCATAATGAGCTCAATGTGACTAAGGAGTTAGTCACGGGATCATGCATTACGAACGAGTAAAGTGACTTGCCGGTAACGAGATTGAACGAGGTATTGGGATACAGATGATCGAATCTCGGGCAAGTAACATACCGATTGACAAAGGGAATTGTATACGGGATTGATTGAATCCCCGACATAGTGGTTCATCTGATGAGATCATCGTGGAACATGTGGGAGCCAACATGGGTATCCAGAGCCCGCTGTTGGTTATTGGCCGGAGAGCTATCTCGGTCATGTCTGCATGATTCCCGAACCCGTAGGGTCTACACACTTAAGGTTTGGTGACACTAGAGTTCTTATGGGAATTAGTATGCGGTTACCGAATGTTGTTCTGAGTCCCGGATGAGATCCCGGACGTCACGAGGAGTTCCAGAATGGTCCGGAGACAAAGATTTATATATGGGAAGTCCTTATTCGGTCACCGAAAATGTTTAGGGGTATATCGGTATTGTACCGGGACCACCGAAAGGGTTCCGGGGGTCCACCGGGAGGGTCCAACTTCCCTGGAGGGCCCTATGGGCTGAATATGGAGGGGAACCAGCCCCTAAGTGGGCTGGGAGCCAACCCCCCTAGGGCCCATGCGCCTAGGGTTTGGCGGGAAACCCTAAAGGGGGCGCCCCCTTGGCTTGGGGGGCAAGCCTCCCCCTTGGCCGTTGTCCCCCCTCTAGATCCATCTGGAGGGGGCCGGCCCCCTATCCCTTGCCCCTATAAAGAGAGGGGTGGTGGGAGGGCTGCCGCACCCTTCCCCGGGCGCAGCCCTCTCCCTCCCCAACAACTCCTCCTCCATAGTAGTGCTTGGCGAAGCCCTGTCGGAGAACTGCAAGCTCCACCACCACGCCGTCGTGCTGCCGGAGCTCTCCCTCAACTTCTCCTCTCCCCTTTCTGGATCAAGAAGGAGGAGACGTCCCTGGGATGTATGTGTGTTGGACGCGGAGGCGCCGTCCGTTCGGCGTTAGATCGGATCTTCCGCGATTTGAATCGCCGCGAGTATGACTCCCTCATCCGCGTTCTAGTAACGCTTCCGCTTAGCGATCTTCAAAGGTATGAATATGCTCATCCTCTCTCTCTCTCTCTCTCTCTCTCTCTCTCTCTTGTTGCTAGAATCTCCTAGATGGATCTTTGTGATGCGTAGAAAATTTTAAATTATTGCTACGTTCCCCAACAGTGGCATCATGAGCTAGGTCTATGCGTAGATTCTATGCACGAGTAGAACACAAGTAGTTGTGGGCATTGGTTTGTTCAATTTTCTTACCGTTACTAGTCCTATCTTGTTTCGGCAGTATTGTGGGATGAAGCGTTCCAGACCGACCTTACACGTACGCTTACATGAGACAGGTTCCACCGACTGACATGCACTTGTTGCATAAGGTGGCTAGCGGGTGCCAGTCTCTCCCACTTTGGTCGGATCAGATTCGATGAAAAGGGTCCTTATGAAGGGTAACTAGCAATTGGCATATCACCGTTGTGGCTTTTGCTAGGTAAGAAACGTTCTTGCTAGAAACCCATAGCAGCCACGTAAAACATGCAACAACAATTAGAGGACGTCTAACTTGTTTTTGCAGGGTATGCTATGTGATGTGATATGGCCAAAAGAATGTGATGAATGATATATGTGATGTATGAGATTGATCATGTTCTTGTAATAGGAATCACGACTTGCATGTCGATGAGTACGACAACCGGCAGGAGCCATAGGAGTTGTCTTAATTTATTGTATGACCTGCGTGTCATTGAAAACGCCATGTAATTACTTTACTTTATTGCCAACTGTTAGCCATAGTAGTAGAAGTAATAGTTGGCGAGACAACTTCATGAAGACACGATGATGGAGATCATGGTGTCATGCCGGTGACAAAGGTGACCATGTCGCGCCTCAAAGATGAAGATCAAAGGCGCAAGATGATATTGGCCATATCATGTCACTTTATGATTTGTATGTGATGTTTGTCATGTTTACATCTTATTTGCTTAGAATGACGATAGCAAAAATAAGATGATCCCTCATTAAAATTTCAAGGAAGTGTTCCCCCTAACTGTGCACCGTTTGGAAAGTTCGTTGTTTCGAAGCACCATGTGATGATCGGGTGTGATAGATTCTAATGTTCGCATACAACGGGTGTAAGCCAGATTTACACATGCAAAAACACTTAGGTTGACTTGACGAGACTAGCATGTACAGACATGGCCTCGGAACACAAGAGACTGAAAGGTCGAACATGAGTTGTATAGTAGATACGATCAACATGAAGATCACCAATGATGACTAGTCCGTCTCACGTGACGATCGGACACGGCCTAGTTGACTCGGATCATGCACACTTAGATGACTAGAGGGATGTCTATCTGAGTGGGAGTTCATTAAATAATTTGATTAGATGAACTTAATGATCATGAACATAGTCTAAAATATCTTTGCAATATGTCTTGTAGATCAAATGGCCCATGCTAATGTTGCCCTCAACTTCAATGCGTTCCTAGAGAAAACCAAGCTGAAAGACGATGGTAGCAACTATACGGACTGGGTCTGGAACTTGAGGATCATCCTCATAGCTGCCAAGAAAGCATATGTCCTAGAAGCACCGCTGGATGAAGCACCCATTTTCCTAGCAACTCAAGACGTTATGAACGCCTGGCAGTCGCGTAGTGATGATTACTCCCTGGTTCAGTGTGGCATGCTTTACAGCTTAGAACCGGGGCTCCAAAAGCGTTTTGAGCAGCAAGGAGCATATGAAATGTTCGAAGAGCTGAAAATGGTTTTCAAAGCTCATGCCCGAGTCGAGAGATATGAAGTTTCCGACAAGTTCTACAGTTGTAAGATGGAGGAAAACAGTTCTGTCAGTGAGCATATACTCACTATGTCCGGGTTACACAACCGTTTGTCTCAGTTGGGAGTTAATCTCCCAGATGACTCGGTCATTGGCAGGATCCTCCAGTCACTCCCACCTAGCTACAAGAGCTTTGTGATGAACTACAATATGCAGGGGATGGAGAAGTCCATTCCCGAGTTATATTCAATGTTGAAATCAGCGGATGTGGAAATCAAAAAGGAACATCAAGTGTTGATGGTGAATAAGACCACTAGTTTCAAGAAAGGCAAGGGTAAAAAGACCTCAAGAAGGACGGCAAGGGAGTTTCCGCGCCCAGTAAATCAGTTGCCGAGAAGAAGCCTAACAATGGACCCAAGCCCAAGACTCAGTGCTTTTATTGCAAGGGAAATGGCCATTGGAAGTGGAACTGCCCCAAGTACTTAGCGGACAAGAAGGCCGGCAACACCAAAGGTATATGTGATATACATGTTATTGATGTGTACCTTACCAATACTCGTAGTAGCTCCTGGGTATTTGATACCGGTGCGGTTGCTCATATTTGTAACTCAAAATAGGAGCTGCGGGATAAGCAAATACTGGCGAAGGACGAGGTGATGATGCGCGTCGGGAATGGTTCCAAGGTCGATGTGATCGCCGTCGGCACGCTACCTCTACATTTACCTACCGGATTAGTTTTAAACCTCAATAATTGTTATTTAGTGCCAGCTTTGAGCATGAAGATTGTATCTGGATCTCGTTTAATGCGAGATGGCTACTCATTTAAATCCGAGAATAATGGTTGTTCTATTTATATGAGAGATATGTTTTATGGTCATGCCTCGCTGGTCAATGGTTTATTCTTATTGAATGTCGAACGTGATCATAGTGTGAATACCAAAATATGTAAGGTTAATAATGATAGTCCCACATACTTGTGGCACTGCCGCCTTGGTCACATTGGTGTCAAACGCATGAATAAGCTCCATGCAGATGGACTTTTAGAGTCTCTTGATTATGAATCATTTGACATGTGCGAACCATGCCTCATAGGCAAGATGACCAAGACTCTGTTCTCCGGAACAATGGAGCGAGCAACCAACTTGTTGGAAATAATACATACTGATCTGTGCGGTCCAATGAGCGTTGAGGCTCGCGGTGGCTATCGTTATGTTCTCACCCTCACTGATGACTTAAGTAGATATGGGTATGTCTACTTAATGAAACACAAGTCTGAGACCTTTGAAAAGTTCAAGGAATTCCAGAGTGAGGTGGAGAATCAACGTGACAGGAAAATAAAGTTCTTACAATCAAATCGTGGAGGAGAATATTTAAGTCACGAGTTTGGTACGCACTTAAGGAAATGTGGAATTGTTTCACAACTCACGCCGCCTGGAACACCTCAGCGTAATGGTGTGTCCGAATGTCGGAATCGCACTCTATTGGATATGGTGCAGTCTATGATGTCTCTTACAGATTTACCACTATCATTTTGGGGTTATGCTTTAGAGACAACCACATTCACTTTAAATAGGGCACCGTCTAAATCCGTTGAGACAACACCATATGAATTATGGTTTGGGAAGAAACCTAAGCTGTCATTTATAAAAGTTTGGGGATGCGATGCTTATGTCAAGAAACTTCAACCTGAAAAGCTCGAACCCAAGTCGAAAAAATGCATCTTCATAGGATACCCTAAGGAAACCATTGGGTATACCTTCTACCTCAGATCCGAAGGCAAGATCTTTGTTGCCAAGAACGGATCCTTTCTGGAGAAAGAGTTTCTCTCGAAAGAAGTAAGTGGGAGGAAAGTAGAACTTGATGAAGTACTGCCTCTTGAACCGGAAAGTAGCGCAACTCAGGAAAATGTTTCTGTGGTGCCTGCACCGACTAGAGAGGAAGTTAATGATGATGATCAAGGAACTTCGGATCAAGTTGCTACTGAACTTCATAGGTCCACAAGGACGCATTCCACACCAGAATGGTATGGCAACCCTGTCCTGGAAATCATGTTGTTAGACAACGGTGAACCTTCAAACTATGAAGAAGCGATGGCGGGCCCAGATTCCAACAAATGGCTTGAAGCCATGAAATCCGAGATAGGATCCATGTATGAAAACAAAGTATGGACTTTGACAGACTTGCCCAATGATCAGCGAGCCATAGAAAATAAATGGATCTTTAAGAAGAAGACTGACGCGGATGGTAATGTGACCATCTATAAAGCTCAGCTTGTCGCTAAGGGTTATTGACAAGTTCAAGGGGTTGACTACAATCAGACCTTCTCACCCGCAGCGAAGCTGAAGTCCGTCCGAATCATGTTAACAATTGCCGCATTCTATGATTATGACACATGGAAAATGGACGTCAAAACAACATTCCTCAACGGTTTCCTTAAGGAAGAATTGTATATGATGCAGCCGGAAGGTTTTGTCGATCCTAAGAATGCTAACAAGGTGTTCCAGCGCTCCATCTATGGCCTGGTGCAAGCATCTCGGAGTTGGAACATTCGCTTTGATGAATGATCAAAGCGTTTGGGTTTATGTAGACTTATCACTACAAAAAAAAGACACATCCGTGACATTTTGGGCCGAACGAATTTTTTTCCTGTCATACATATGACACTTCTGTGACGATAATTGTGACAAAACCCGGTATCATCATAGATGTGGTGGGCTCCTACTTCTGTGACAAAAAATCATGACAAAAAATGGGCTTTTCGTCCTGGGCGGGCCGGAGACGGAGCTGCATGACATTCTTTGGGCCGTCCATGACGGAAAAAAACGTGGTAGAAGCGAGGGGGAGGAAAATTTCGGGGAGTTGCCGGTTACGGTGGGAGGTCGGGGGCCGAGCGATGCGCGTTTCTCTTGTACACGTGCGAGGCGTTGGCTCTAACTGAACCTGAGCGAGGCGTTGGGCTCTAACTGAACCCGAGCGATTGCACTGCAGGCTATGCGTTACTGAACCCGAGCGATCGATCGATGGCTATTAACTGAACCCGATGGAGCGATTCCTTTGCTACTGCTGCTAACTGAAGCCGATCGATTGGATGAACAGTGAGCGTTGCGGGGGGGTTTGGATGAACAGTGAGCGGTGGCGTTGCCTCTGGATGAACAGGACCCCATGGTGTGGAGGGCTGGATGAACAGTAGATGGTGGAGGGGTGGCCGTGGAGGGGTGGTTGAACAGGACCCCGTGGTGTGGAGGGCTGGATGAACAGTAGACTGTGGACGGGTGCCCGTGGAGGGGTGGTTGAACAGTTGCCGGTGGAGTAGCGCACGGTGGAGGCTGGATGAACAGGAGCCCGTGGAGGCTGGAGGAGGTCGACGGTAGCCCGTGGAGGCTGGAAGAGGTCGACGGTGGAGATGAACAGTATCTCGTGGAGTCCCGTTTTGCGGTACGCCACACCCCTCCCAATGAACAGGACCCCCGTTTCGACCGTAGCGCTCCAACACAAGTCTGTTTCGTCCTTTTTGCGGTACGCCACACCCCTCCCAATCAACAGGACCCCCGTTTCGACCGTAGGAGGTCCGTTTCCTCCGTTTTGCGGTACGCCACACCCCTCCCGATCAACAGGACCCCCGTTTCGACCGTAGGAGGTCCGTTTCCTCCATTTTGCGGTACGCCACACCCCTCCCGATCAATAGGACCCTGTTCCGAACATAGGAGGTCCATTTCCTCTGTTGTGCGCTACGCCAGGCCTCGTTTCCATCGCCTGTTCCATCCAAGCCCTCCCGATGAACACGACCACGCATTCCGTTCCGACCCAGCCGATTGGCTCCCCATGAACACGACGATGATGTTGTTTCTCCGTTCCGACCCAGCCAAGTACGTATGCGCGAGTAGGCGTTCGAGACCCTGCCGGTATGTACGTACGTGGCCGTATTTTCTTTCTTGCACCCTCGCCGTTGTACGTATGTGTACATGCTACGTGCGCGCCTCTACATCGACACGTGCGCGCCTCTACTATGGCGCGTGCGCGCCTCTACATCGACCAGTATGTACGTACACATTCGCGACCAGAATAAAAACGCTACATACGCTTCGACCAGGTGGGTCCCGACTGTCAGGCACTTCCTTGCCTGCGAAGATGTAGCTGGTGGGTCCCAGCAGTCAGGGGGCAAATCGTTTTGTTGTTTTTGCCCGGATGCACTTCCTTGTGTGTGAAGATGTAGCTGGTGGGTCCCAGCAGTCAGGGGGCGAATCGTTTTTTTTTTCGGACGCACTTCCTTGCGTGCGAAGGTGTAGCTGGTGGGTCCCAGCAGTCAGGAGGGAAATGTTTTTTTTGCAAAATACGGTGGACCGTCCGGTGGGTCCCTGCTGTCAGGTGGAGGAATCATTATTTTCCGCGTAATAAGGAGGCACTTCCTTGCTGCGGCCGTGGACCCAGCTGTCAGCCTCTCGATGTACAGTCCACGTCCGATGGAAGTCGTTCCTTGACCATGTTGACCACGCCGCGTCGAGAGCACCAGGGCGGTGGACGACGTTGAGGCCTAGGAAGGGGACGACGCGGAGCCACTGAAGACGCGACAGTGGATGCCCATGCGGAGAGGAGTATGAGTATTCACTGGTTCGGCTACGGTGTGAGGCTACCGTCGCTGCAGGGCCTGGCCTAAGGTGGTAATAGTAGGGGCGGTGAGGCCTCCGCGGCAGCACAGCCGGCCACGGGAGGCAGGAGCAGGCGGCATGACCGGCGCTGTTTTGGGCAGCTGAGCAAGAAGACCAGAGGTTGAAGAAGCACTACGGCCATTGGATGGACATCGTACGGTCACTAGAGCTAGAATTGTTCATATTGACTAAGTTGACAAAGCCCTCCGTCCCCGTCAACTTAGTAGGCCCACAAGTCAGCTTCCCACCAAGGTGAGTCCTAGCTAGCAGGGGGAGTATTCATTTTTTTGTGCGTAATAAAGAGGCACTTCCGGTGGGTCCGAGCTGACAGCGGGGGGAACGTTTTTTTCGTGAAATACGATGGCCCGTCCGGTGGGTCCCAGCTGTTAGGGGGGAAATGTTTTTTCGCAAAATAAGGTGGACCATCCGGTGGGTCCCTGCTGTTAGGTGGAGCAATAATTATTTTGCGCGTAATAAGGAGGCACTTCCTTGCGGCCACCATGGACCCAGCTGTCAGCCTCTCCATGTACAGTACTCTTCCGATGGAAGTCGGTCGTTGACGATGTTGACCACGCCGCACCGAGAGCACCAGAGTGGTGCATGACGGCGACGCCTAGGAAGGGGACGACGCAGAGCCGGGGAAGATGCAGCAGTGGAAGCCCGCGCGGAGAGGAGTACGAGCGTTCACTGGTTCGGCTGCGTTGTGAGGTTGCCATTGCCGCAGAATAACAGGGGGTGTGGGTGAGTGGAGGGATGGCCTGGCCAGCGGTGGGAGTAGTATGGGGGCGTTGAGGCCTCTGCGGCAGCACATCCGGCCACGGGAGGCAGGAGCAGGCGGCACGACTGACGCTGCTTTGGGCGGCTGGACCAAGAAGACCAGAGGTTGAATAAGCACTACGGTCGTTGGATGGACATCGTACGGTCACTGAAGCTAGAATCATTTATATTGACTAAGTTGACAAAGCCCTTGGTACGCTCCAACTTAGTAGGCCCACAGGTCAGCCTCCGAAACGGTGCGCCCCAGATGTCAGGGGGAGGAATCATTTTTTGGGTGGCCGAAGCTAAGAATATCCGAGATTGAAAAAGAAGCACGACATCCGTTGGATAGACATCCAACGGCCACTGCTGCTAGAACCGTGTTTGACTATAATAAGTTGACAAAGCCTTGCATACGCGTCAACTTATTTTTTTTACGGGATACGTTAGTTAGTAGGGCCACAAGTGTGTGGCAGAGAACTTATAGCCCATTTGTGTTTTGTAAGAATGTACAACCCATTTTTGAATTCTAATGGAATTTACAACAGCCCATTTACAGTTTGTTAAAAGTACATCCCATTTTCTAGCTAGGACAAGATTAATAATTTCAACCAACCGTTGAAAACAGAATTCAATAAAATTTCCCACATTTTGATGGGATCCAAAATATTTTTATCCCGAAATTTCGAGTCAGATTAAATATAAATTTGTATTACGTAAAAATCCAACGAAACATTGCGCGCGCAACAATGAAAATTTAAGATTTTCAGAATCCATAAATAATACTTTATAAACTAATTTCGTGTTTGGTGCATTTTTTTTATAGTTACTGCCCAGTTTTTATAATTACATCCCATTTATTATTTTTAAAGCCCATTTTCCTGTTAAGCCTAATGCATCCCTCCTAGGAAAGATTTGCAGCCCAGCGGGGCGGAGAATAACAAGTTGACCTTGCCTGGGTATTCCTCAAAAATACGTATAGCTGGGCTAGCCATTTTCATCTTGAAAAAAGTAGTATCCGGGCTGGATATCTGGCCTGGGCTAGACGGGCCACAGCCCGCCCAGTTAATACCCTGCTCTCCTCTGAACAACAACGAAATCATCGCCAAGAAAAACTCTACAGTGCTCACGCCTCAAAAACACAAATACTGCTCGAGCTGCTTGGTCCCAGCTGTCAGCCGCACCTTGTGCAATTCTCTCGTTTATATTGACTACATAGGTTGACAATGGTGTGGGACCGTGATGTCAGGAAACCGGGAGAAAGCAAAAAAAACATAGTTGTACATAATAAGGAAGCACTTGCGTACGTACGGCTATGGCCCTAGTGGGTCCCTAGTGTCATCCAGTCAAAATAAAGTCATCTCCTGAATCCTCATGTTCGTTGACCATGTTAACAATGCGCGGTGCCACGGCGAGCGCAACAACTCGAAGGACAATGGAGAGGGCCTCGCGGGCCCTATGGAGGTCTGATACAGCGCACGCTGCTCATTTAGGAAGCCAGGATCATCGGACACCTATGAGCACCTTCGAGAAACTGAGACGGCATGAAACTGTAAGGCCCGCTTGGGAGCTCTAGTTTATTTCAAACCTGTATTAACATACAAGTGTAATTTACTCGTCATCGGAAGGCCCGAGGTCTGTAAGTAAAACCGGCGGGTTACACGTGTAATTTGAGAGACCAGTGTATATTTTACGAGCACCGCTATATGGACGACATTACCAGACGATACATGCATGACGTGCGTATCATGCCATCCATGGGCAAGGCTGAAACAACAGCTAATGGCTGGATTAGCAATCGTCTGATTGTCGTTCAGTGTTTTTATCATGTGTGAAGTACTTCCGATATTTTACTAGTCGAAATCGACCAACCAAGAGCCTTCGCCCGAGACCATCTGCTTTAATTTACAAGCGTCAGTTTTACAAGCGGTTTTGGTTGGAAAACGACGATCCAATCACGGCCTAATATCAGGAGTTGGTCGGAAGATCATATGGTTTCACGTCTAACCTACTCGACATGTCGTATAGGCTATGAATGAAACATCAGACGATGAACTTCTTACGCACGGAAACAACAGAAGAGGATGATCTTCTTAACAAGCAAATCACTGGCATTAGATCGACATGCAAAACAGTACGAAGCATTATTCTCAGGAGGCACGGTGAACAGCTCATGATGCCGCATGCAACAACATTCCAAGCTAACTTTGCAATCAAACACAAGGCCTGGCATTACATAGACAATATTCAGAACAAACTCTTAACATAGGAATATCTCAGCAGAGTAACTATTTACTTTTAAACTGAACACAGGAATAGGAAAAAACACTCGACGCTGCTCATAGCAAGGGCGTCCCACTCAAAAATTATCAAATGCATGTCTTCTGGCTAACATCAATGAGCAAATTTTGACAAGGTTTTCCAATTCCAATATATTAAACTAACGTCTTCTTGCTAACATTAATGATTAAACTTTGACAAGCTTTTCCCATTCAAAATATGTAATGCCTATGATCGTGTCCTGTCGTAGCTTCTTGTACTTGTTTGGGCACTTTTTGCCCAGGGCACTCCACGTGTTGTTAAATTGCCAATGGTCTCTGCAGATTAGTCATGTCACCGGTGTCTAATAATACTCTGTAAAGCTTCTCGGTCATTCCTTCTATAATGTACCGCAACCAGTGACTGCTTCTTTCTGCAAAGTGGAATGACCAACTGGACCCAGTAACGCAGCAGTTTGCCTTGGACACATTGGCTCCTTTTGTGCAGTTCAACTGAAATCAAAGTCGGAATAAAACCGAGCTTTAATTTTGATATCCCTGTAAGCAACAATAGGTATAAGGGAAACAATTACTGAGAAATAACAGTTGATGACTTGTCTTAATGGGAAACAAAGCAGGAGAGTAGCAATTCTCCATCAGTGTGATTCATTCATATTGACTGAGACATTATTTTAACAATGCCTTGTTTCAACATGTATAAAGAACGACAAAGCAGAAAAGTACCATTCCTAAAACAATGCAACTGATTCATCTTTAAAGAGACATTATCTTAACAATACCTTGGTTAAACATGTAGAAAGAACTACAAAGCAGGATAGTACCATTCCTAACAAGTGTTGCAGTTTTGAACTAAGATTCAGTAGTTAATTAATTCTGAGAGTGGCATTGCTTAATTTTACCAGCGGCATTAGATTAACGAAAAGCATAAACAGTTCCAGGGGAGAGTGGGCGCAACAAAAATATGTGCTTCCATCTACTTATAAAGGGGGTGATGCAGAGTTTGTTGTAACAAAGCAACAAGCATCATGTCTGGGTTGGTCCCATTTTTGTTCACTACTTAATGGCAAAAGACAGCAATACAATAGCTTCAATTCAACATTTATTTAAAACAGTACCAATACAAGTAGCACAACATCTCAAAGCACACTGCACAATCATGTGGATGAAGGCCTGTACTGACCTTTCATGAGAACACTAGGATAAAATACGAATCTACTAACACGAATAGGAAATCCAATCTCCTTTTGTGCAGTTGCACTGAAATCAAGCAAAGTGTTTTGCGTAGCAAAGCAAAATGTTGCAATAGCAACAAGTTGAATATATATCATGTGGTTGAGACCAAGATTTGAAACAACTCGACAGGAACACTGGAAACAAATCTCGATCTCCTTTTGTGCAGTTCCACCAAAATTAAGCAAAGTCACCGGTGTGACATTCAAGTTGAACTGCACAAAACACTCTTAAAACATAAGTGTTTCGAGTAGCGAAGCAAAATGTCGCAATAGCAACAAGTTGAATCGATACCCCTGTTTTAGCAGAGGCAAAAAAGGAAACAATTACTTGCCGATAAAGGAGGATGAAACAAATGGTGACAGAAAGAAGCATCTAACTTATCTTGGATGGAAAACAAAGTAGGATAGTAGCATTTCTAAAACGGTTGCATTGATTCATATTAACAGAGACACTCTCTTGAAACAACATTCGTTAAAAAATGTAATTTACTTTTAACAGTGGCATTGCTTCAATTTTCTGGCGGCATTCTTAGATTAAGAACAGCAAAATAGCTGTATGGGACATGCTAGCACTATGTGCGTCCACACGTATAAATGTGTGATGCAGAGTATGTAGCCAAGCAGCATATCTGTGTTGGTCCCATATTTGTTCTCTTTGAACTTTTTTCCTATGTGAGGGCAGAAAATCTAGTCCCGCACAAACTACCCGACCCCCCCCCCCCAGTTTCTTTCCCTTTTCAACAAAGAGATCGGTTCCTTACAGATGTGTGTACTGGGTTACCCCCTTTTTCCCTTTTCGACCAACAAAGCGGCTGGATAGCCAGTCTATACTACTTTTCCTCCCTCCTTTCCTCATTGAACCATGTCCTAGATTCATGCTCCACCCCGCTGCACCTTTCTTTCCTCTTTGAACCAAGACCTAGATTCGACTACAGATCGAAAAAGGTCCACATGCAGCTAGAGCAACGACGGTTTCAAAGAAACTTATACCTTAGGGTCGTCGGGATGTGGCAAGGCGTGCGGCGGGAGGCCGGATCTGCCCACACTACGTACGGCAGTGAGGAAGAAGGGGTCGGTGGCCCTCCCGCACAGGCGCTGGGTGAAAGAGAACAACGCAGCCGGCAGTGGATTGCCTCCCTCGCCGAAGGCGATAGAGTTAACGCTGCACCTCCTCCCCTTCCCGGTGCGACGGGATACGGACGCCTCCTTCACCAGCTGTGAGGGGGGAGAGAGACAAGAGGCCAACGCAGTCTTGTTTAGATCTGGTGAAGAGAGGGTGAGAGACTATGAATATAGCAAACCCTAGCAAATGAACGCTGAGCCTCCAGCGTGTAACATATATGTATTGCGGCGAGCGTGTGGAGAGTGCAAACCCTAGCGAACAAGCGCTGAGGCTCCCGCTTATATATATATATACTAATGTAGTATGGACTGAGCTCCGGTGCCTTCACTCCATCTGCTTTTGGCTGTATGACAGGTGAGCCAGCCACATTTTGGGCCCACCTGTCATAAACCCAAAGGCAGGTGCACTAAGTCAATGAAGCTGCCTCTATATAGTACTCTCGCGTGTATACGACTAATATATAGTGGAGTCGTTTTCTTATTCTCTCCATAACAATCATTTTAAATTGTGTAAGTACGAAATGAAACTCTTTATTTAATGTACAGTGGAGAAAACTAGTACTACTTCCGATGAACTAACAATCCACGCCCACGCGTCCTGGTCGCACTTCCTGTCCTTCACGTGTGGTACACTAACCTCCCTTAAGTGAACAACCACACATGCGCCAAATTATCGGAAACGTGTGAGAGTGTGTACAAATAAAGAATTTTACTTTCAATTATCGGAAAGGTTTGAGAGTATTACAAAGTTTGACTTCAGTCAAATCTAATATGCGGAGTAAATAAAAATGGAGGGCTACTACGTCCATCCGGGTTTTTAGTCCACACCATTTTTTAAATCAAAGTTAATAGCTGGACAAATAAAATTATAGGGGAGCTGGAGACAAAGTTATGAGAAGGCTTAGAAATCAATACAAAACTTATGCTCTTAGTACCAGCGTCGATCCTTCTTTGAGGAAACATTTGGTTCATAGCCAATTGTGTGATAAAATTGCACCAACATGAAAGACGACTGCGTCTCCAACGCAACCAAGATGAACTAACGAAGGATATCATCTTTGTGCGTAACAAGCAAAGAGCACTGATGAAAGACAGCTTGTTTTTCATTGAAAATCGATCAGCTTCACCAGCCGACGCAACCATGAGGCGCAACCATGAGCATCGATAGGTCATGGTGGTGATGCATCATCCATTTGGCATCAAGTTTGGGTGAGGCACCTATGAAGTTCGACAAATCCTCACTGTGGTCTGTTTCTTCTCAGTAATCAAGCTCGTGGAAGGAAGAACCACGTGGCAGAGGACAGTGAGGCGGAACAACAATGGCCATCCAATTTTGTGCATTTCCACTAAAATTGAGGAAGACATGCCCGGGTATGGAGACACGCATCGCTATTTCCAAAAATATAAAAAAGGGTTAATGAAAAGTACACCAACAAACAAAAGCATCATAATTATATCTTGATGGGAACTAAACCAGGATACCCGAGAAAAAAAGCATTTCTTCATTTAACCAGTGATAGTACTACCACCATATGGACAATGACTGCACAACCACCATGTACTTTTTGTCGAAACAACATGTGTACCTCCACCGAGGCATAAATAAGGACAACTTTTCGAGTGGCATTTCCTCTATAATAGTACTAGTAGGTGATGTTAGACCAGCCGACGAACCCTAGCTACTATGCATGGGGAGCTGGGGAGTAGTCGCATAGAAGAAAACCCACACGCAGCGACTTGGGGAGCTAGACCAGTACAAGAAGTTATACCTCAGGTGGGCGAGATGTCGTTTAGGCGGGCGGGCGGGATCTGCCCACACGACGGCAGCGAACAAGGGCGCGGAGGATCTTCATCCGCGCCAGCGCCGGCTCCGAGAGGACGGTGCGCATCGGCTCCCTCCGTTGCCGACGGCAACAACGTCAACGCTGCACCTCCTCACGTCCTGTAGCGGACGGGATTCGGCCGGATCTGTGACCACTGGTGAGGAGAAAGATAGAGTGGACACTGTCATCTTGTTTTGATATGGAGAGGGTGAGAGAGCGAGACGCGAAAAACTCTATCAAACAAGAGGCTATAATGGAGTAAAAAAATCTCTCCATGGCAGTGGTTTTAAATAGAATACGCACGTTCCCAGAAAAAAGAAACGAAAACTGGCGGATAATTTTTTAAGGGTCTGTCTAGGACACATCTAGATGTGACATAGTTATGTCACATCTAAGTTGATGTCCACTCTGTTTGTGGTCTATTTTTTTTGTCCTAGTTTTTTTTGTTTCTTGGTGCTACATTATATAATTGTGGGAGCTTAGATGTGATATCCTTAAATAACATCTAGATGTGAATTAGACAAACTGATTTTCTAACGTACCAAGAAAGAAAACTCAATCAAAAGCACACCCCCGCTTCCAGGTCGCGAGAGTCGCCGCGCACACACACATAGACATAGACACGCATATCCGTGTTTACGTAAAATTCAATTTCCATCTCCATCTCCAATCATATTTGTCCAACTGGCACATTATTTACGTTGTTAATTATATACGCAGCAATATTAACATACAACATCTCTTGTTTGCGCACGTCCGGACCGTTGCCACAGCCGGTCCTGACCAACCCGAACCCTCTTCATCACCCGCGTGTGCTTCCCGCCCGAAACGGTCAGTGCCGCATTCATGCCCGGCCAGAGCGGACGTGACCTCTCACTAGCGCCGGCATTGAAGCAGCACGCCGGCCAAGAGAGCGTCGCCCGTGCCGCTTCCGGGTGCACGCGGCTGCTCCGCATTCAAAGGTCGCAATAGCCGGCTACAACATGCATGTAAAAAGTTCTTGGGAGTCCGTGCTACAGCTAGCTGTCCTCCCCCAACTCGTCAATCTCTTCCAGTAGTGCTAGTAGTACTCCATGGTGTGATCCATCGACAAGCAGGCGGGAAAGTTATCGTATACTCGGTTTGCGGTGAGTGGCATGCCGAGTGACCGTGTGGGGTCGAGCCGTGGAGGAGGCACGAACACGACAAACATGATTTAAATGTTGGTTAAGCCATATTAACCGGAAATGAGGGAGTATGGACTAGCACTACTTTTTGGTGTGTCCCGTCAACTCGCAGAACTAGGAGAAGCTTGCAGGACAAGGTGAAGCTCGCTTACGCCTTTTTACTAATGCAACCTACCCTCGGTGGACCCAACATGCGGAGGCATACACTGTAGTACCCAACATGTGGAGTACCATTATTGTTCGACTTCACGAAGAGGCGAAGAGCCAAGCGCAGTAGTACGAGTAGTACTACTACTAGAACCGCATGGTGGAGCGTCTGTACTCTTATTTTTTATCTCTGATAAAGTACACGTTTATTCCGGAGAAGGGCGGAAAACGGCAGCCCAACATGTAATGAATGAGATCGATCAAACAACCATGCTCGAATATATCTTGGCCTCCATGCGAACCCGTCTGTGTGTTCTCGCTCCTCGTCTCTCTCAAGGAACGGCGGGTTGGCTCTTTGCCGTCAATTGAGATCGGTTTGCTCACACTCATGTCCCACATGTCAGTGATATGTCAAGAGGAGGTGCATTGACCGACTGGCCATACGCGTACTTGGTTTTGAACCTTCATAATACTCCTCCCTCCGTCACAGTTTACAGGGCGCGCTTCATTATGATGCATTTCTCTCAATGCATTTCCACCACCAGAGAGACTTTAGACGTGTTTGATTTAATGCTTAATTAATTAGGGCGTGGTAACCGCAATCAAGTCCACAATTTTCTCTCCATGTACTCTGTACTACTCCCTCCATTCCTTGATATAAGGTGTATAGATTTTTGAAAAAAAAATCCAAAATATATGGTGTATTGCATTGCAACACTCGTTTGGATAATTTTTTTAGGATTTTATTACATTTCCTTATATTATGCAAGCTCCTCTATTTTCTCATGTCAATTAGTCAGGTGTAAACTTGCCCAAAACTTGTGAAATTTTGCCTTCACGTGCGTTATTTAATTTTCGTGCCAAAAACTATACGCCCTACATTTAGGAACGGAGGGAGTACTACGGTGTGGAGTAAGTGCATGCATGTGTGTACCCGGGGTGGAAGCACTGCATGCATGTGTGTACGCATTATTCCCTCTAGTAATAGACGACGTGCTATAACTACCAATGCTATTTTTCAGGCCGATCTCTGGTCGCCTTGGTCCCATAGATCTTTTTTCTTTTTTCTAAAGCGCGCAGTATAAACAGTGACAGATGGAGTAGTATGAGCAGATTCAAAGAAGAGCATATTGATGGTTGCTTCTTCAGAGCAACTTACAGTGGGAAAGGTGGGGCTTACGATTTGACTACTCATTACTCACTATTAATGCGGCGCAACGACCGGGCTGAGTCTCCCATGTGGTTGTGCACTACCCCCTCGGTTCTTAAATATACTCCGGAGTATATTTGTCTTTCTAGAGATTTCAATGAGTGACTACTCAAATATTTGTCTTTTTAGAGATTTCAAATGGACTGGCACATACGGATGTATATACATATTTTAGAGTGTAGATTCTCTCATTTTGCTCCGTATGTAGTCACTTGTTGAAATCTCTAGAAAGACGAATAGAATATTTAGGAACGGAGGGAGTACACATACGAAACAAAATGAGTGAATCTACACTCTAAAATATGCCCATTTGAAATTTGTAAAAAGACAAATATTTAGGAACGAAGGAGTATAATTTTGTGCATGGCACATGGACCCGGATGATGAAGAGGCTTCTGGCAATGCTATCAAGCTTCCATCATTTGTTTACATAATTGACGTACTATACAAATAATTTTCCAACGAGACATGAAATTGTACGATGGTGTGAGCTTTCAGCTTCTGTTTCGCGTGTCTTGCCATCGATGCTCTTTCGGAAACAATAAAGAACTAACTTCCTTGCTAATGCATGTCAATTATTAGCAGATCAGAGCTAATAATTACATCACAACTGAAGACAGCGTTGTGAGAAGGTGTTAAATTAAAATTGATCCATGCTTTCATTGGCAGCAACGTCCCCCAGCTCTGTCTAAATCAACAAGGCATGTTTGGAAAAAAGTAGCTGTCTGGAGCATGCAACATTCCGATCATTTTGTGCAGTTCCACTAAAATAGATCTGAGCGTCCCTGTTCCAAAGATATTAAGTTTGATTACGATAATAGAGGACTGCTGATGAAACAATAAACACATAAATAGAAGCCGGTCACCTTTGCAGTCTCTCTTAAGACTAACTAGTTGGAGAAGATTAGGCTCGGAGTTGGATGAGGAGGATAGAGCAAAACCAATCTCCCTTTGTGCAGTCGCACTGAAATGTAGAGATGTTTCCATGTGACAATTTAGTACAACTGCACAAAACACTCTTAAGAAAAAAGTGATTTGTGCAGTTCACCAAAAGGTCGCAAGAGCAACGAGGTGAAATGGATAGCCCTGTTTGCAAAAAAGAGGTGGAAAGGAAACAATTACTGGCCAATAACAGTTGATGACACATGCGACGACAAAAAAGAAGCATATTCCTTGCCCTAAGGGAAGATAACAACACGGTTGTGTTTGTCTAAAATGGTGTGAGGACGAGAATGCAATGTGGAAAGTGCGCTGGACGAGCTACATTTTGGGCAAAGAACTATGGAAGCTCCACATGCAGCGACGTGGGAAGACGGGCAGTGGAGCAAGGCCGGAGGGGATACGTGGAGGTCGTCGGGATGTAACTAGGTGAGCAGCGGCGGGCGTAATCTGCGAGCAGGTGGCGTAGGCCCTGCCGCACCGGAGCTTGGTCAGAGAGAACGGCGTGTACCGTAGATCGGGACCTGCTGCCTCGGCGTCGTCGAATGGAGAAACGATGCACTTCCTCCCTTTCCCCCGGTGGACGGGATGCGGCCGGATCAGTGACCAACGGTGAGAGAGAGAGAGAGGCCACCGCACTCCCTTTCTCCCGGCGGACGGGATGCGGCCGGATCAGTGACCAACAGTGAGAGAGAGAGAGGCCACCGCAGCCTTGTGCGAGATACTCTGAAGAGCGACAAACTAGGCACGCAAGGCTCCATTGTATGTAGTGAGCGGACTACCTTTTTCTCCATAAAAATCGTTTGATATTCTGTGTACGTGCCATTGAGCGCTATAACTTCATTTAAAAATAACGCAGCAACACGTCAAGTCGAACTTTGTTTCGTGCAGGCATGGTACACGACCTCCCTAGGTAAAAAACCGCTACACACGTTCAAATTATCACGTGGGCTGCTATTTCATAAATAAATGAGCTCCACCGTGTACCTGCGCGGGTGTGGCTGGGCACGAAGCGTGAGTACGTGCATGGTGCACCTATCCTCTTCTTGTATACGTACACCAGCTACGTGGGGTTGTGTGAGAGAGATACAAACTAGAGAGATATAGTGTGTGGGTTCTTGAGAGTTTTT
>NC_041391.1:233431278-233488042 GCF_002162155.2 Triticum dicoccoides
AAAATGTAACATATGCAATGTGTGTGAAATAGAGTCCTGGATATAACATAAATATAGAGGGGGCGATCCACGAGAAGAGAGTGGAGGTATCACCGGCTTGAGGTGTCCATAGCACCGAAAAGAGGGATGATGTGTGTGTGTGCGCGCGCGCGATCGATAAAGAGTGCCATCGAATTTGTGTGTGCCCACGTCAAAGATATAGAGTGGCTGGCCTACTGGAACGTGAGAGGGGACATGTGCAGTTTGTCTCTGTGGCATGGATACCTACCTGCAGCGCTCGACTATCGGTGTGTGGTGGGGGAAGAGGGAGGCCCAATTAACTATAGAGGTACAATGGTTGGTATATGTGTGGAGGAGGAGAGAGGCCTACCTCATGTATTAAGGAGATCGATCTGCCTCATGTATTAAGGGAGATCGATCGGCATCCATGCATATGTGCAGGAGAGGAATAAGGTTGGGAGAGAGACAGAGCTAGAGTGTTGGAGGGGATGGTAGTGGAGTTGCTTCTAACAAATGGTGGGATAGGCTTGCTAGACAAACGGAGGGCACGCCCGCAATATCAATAAGAGAGGAGATGGCTGCTTGTTGTCTGTGCACGTGCGTGTGAGAGACGGGTCAGGAGGCATGCACGAATGATGAGGGGGGATGATGTGGCTGTGGTAAGCAGACATAACTACATAGGAAGATCAATCACCCTTTGTTAGAGAAAGGAGAGACATAACTTGTGAGGTACGTCGATCGGTGGGGGGGTAGTTAAAGTCGATCCAGGTATATGTTGGGAGATCGATCGGTATACATGCATGTGTGTGTTAGAAGCAAACGAGGCACGAGGAGAAGGATAGAGATAGAGGGATGCATGTAGGAGGTGGTACGAGAGGCATACTATATCGAGCGGGGAGGAGTGTGCGAGTACGAGAACGATGAAAAGAGTGGTGGGACTGAGGCATGGACGGTGACAAGAGAAGAGGGGAAGCTTGTGTTTGTGCTAGGCACACCTATCTAGATAGGCATATCGATCGATGTGTGCCGTAAAGAAGGAGCTGGGGGCCTACACACACCATGGGTGAACGACCTAAAGTGAAAACACGAATTTGCGTGATGGAGCTAGAGAATGCTGAGGGAGGGTGAGAGGGATGCGGGCGTGTGCATGCATAAGAGAAAGTTAGCGCTAGCTACAAAGATAAGAGGGTTGTGTGGGTGTAAAATACGAATAGATATCATATATACTTCATTATAAAAAGCGAATTCGGATATTTGAAGAATTTATCATAGTGTTTTAAACCGACGCATGTGTGAATATATATAACGGTGATACACATGGTGTGTTTATGAACATGTTATACTACATTTAATATATTTTATCTCTACTCTTATAAAAAACGGAGTTGTTGATGATGGTGTGCCTGCCATCCTGCATTATAGGCCGTCCGATTTATATCTGGCGGATAGCAAGGAAACTATGATGGTTGAAGTTGGCAACAATCATGATTGTAGATTCTTATTGAAATAGAGAAACGAATTCAAATTTAGTTCGAATTGCAGCGGTAGTATAGACATTTGGAATGCACTAAAATGTTGGTATGAGTAGGTTACATGCATTATACAGCAAGCGAAAAAAATTAATCGGACATAACATGGATTCATACTCCCTCCTTCCATCTATATAGGGCGTAATGAGATTTTTAAGGCCGCCTTTGACTATTGACAAGATTAATAGTACATGACATGCACAACGTGAAAATTATATCATTGAAAGAACATTTCATAGACGAAGTTAACGGTGTGCTTTGTGTAAGTTGCATGTCATATATCATTGCTCTAATATTTGGTCAAAGTTAGCATCAAAAAACGCATTAGGCCCTATATAGATGGAAGGAGGGAGTAGCTTTGAATAGCATTTGTATAGTAAAACAGGGCAAGACTCTCTCTTTGTGTGGTGTGAATAGTTTTATTTTTTCCGTTTTCTTTTTTGTTGAGGGAAGTGCGAATTGATTTGGTACGTACAAGTACAATATTACTACACGTTAGGCTTGTCCCTAAAATTCAACCCGCGTCTTGTTATATCCCGAAAATTCAGATATCGTGCTCCCAAAACTGGCGCCTTCACAACCCGCACCTTGCTATCCTGAAATTACAACGCGCGCGAAAACTCCCTCCAGCTGCCAAATCCCGACACGTGAAATCCTCCTTCTAACCCTGAGCCGAAAGGGCCGCTAGTTCAAATGGGTGGGGGTACTTTTGTAACACACCCTACACTTTGGACAAGCGTGTCCCTAAGTCATGCTTCACCCCCTCCCATCGCCCCCTTTTTGACATTCGAAATCCCAGGCCGCCATAACTTCTCCGCTCCAGCCGCGAAACCCCACCCTTCTCCGTCCGCCACGTCACCGCTGCCCAGCCGGAGCCTCTTCCCCGACGATGTCGTCCACCACAACAGCTCGACGTCCCTTGTCCACCTCCCCGGATGAGGATCCATCGTCCATCTTGCCGTCCCACCGGTTCAGCCGCCCCGTCCTCCACCTCCAAGGAGCTGCTCCGACGATCGCCTCGTCTATCACGGCTGCTCCATCCCCACAGCGCCACCTTAACCTGCTCCACCGGAACCGCAGCATGCTCACCGACTCCTCGGACGAAGCCGAGGCCTACTCGGCGCCACCAAAGAGGTTGTACACTCATCCATCGCACCTTCTCCTTAACTCGACCTCCCGGCACCGACGGTGCTCCATCCCATACCTCATTGGAGCGGCTACCTTGAAGCCGGCGCCGCGGGTGACATCTCCACGACGGCTCTCCCCCAGTGTGAGGCCCCTTCGGTGGCGGCGGCCATACCAGCCAGATCTGCTGCTACTGCTCCGGCTCTCGCTCGCGCTGCTACTGCTGCTCCGGCTCTCGCTCGATCGCTCGCTCGCCCAACTACTACTGCTGCTCTCCCCCTTGCTCATGCTGTTGCTCTGCTCTGATTAAGCCACACTTCAGTCGACTGAATCAACTTTTGGGTCAGTCTATTTTCAGGGGTTGGGGGGGCTCGTCGGAGTTAAGGAAGAACCACCCGCAGCGGGGACGGGGGCTCGCCGGAGAGGTACTCCACTATCTATCTTAGGGTTCAGGGTCGGGGCGGGGGGGGCTAGAGGGCTGGCCGGGGCGGTGGTGGCGAGTTGTTTCGGGGCGGCGAGGCGGCGCTGGGGCCAGCGGTTCGGCCGGTGGTGGCTGGCGGCTCAGGGGGGTGCAGGTTGAAGATGAACTATAGGCCCTCCCTAAACTACATGTCAAGTGCCTCTCTGCTACCATTGCGTTCAGTTTCGGCAGTAGCATTCAGATTCCACAGTAAATTTCAGTTTCGACAGTTAAGTTCAGAGTCAACAGTTTTTACCTCATCTGTTGTAGTCTGGTGGTTTTTGGTGATGTTAATTTTACATCCATTTTACATCATCTATTGGAGATGCTATTAGAATCCCACTTGAGATTGATGATGTCTGTCTTGTGCTGCTTCAGCCTTGACGTCTTACGACTCACCGGAGCTGCTCCAACGACAGAACGACCCATCACAACAGAGCAGTGCCCTGGACGCCGTCTACAGATTCCTCAGATCTTCCTCCACACCTCCGACAGCCACCTCTGCCTCAATTGCTTCAGCGACCAACCCAATGATGTTGAGGTCGACACGGCTACGGCAAAGAGGTTGTACACTTGTTGCATCACTTATTACTATACTTTCATGTCGATCCATTAGGGATATTTTGGTTCAACGGAAAAATGTCGATCCACTGGTTGTTACCATCACTCTAAATTTCTGCATGCTCTCCTTACATAATCTCACCATATTTTTTTCGTATGCATGTCAGATATTGTACACAGTCATGTTGAACATGTAGAGAAAAAGAGAAGAGTTTTGCATGGCAATACAATGTCATGCAGACATCGCTCCATGGTGGGTTCAATGGCAAACCCTCCCCACCCCTCTCCAGATTGTAATCCAGAGGAAGATATCTGTTCTGAGGCGTATTCAGACGCCGCTGACCACTCCTATTTACCCGCCAAGGTGTTTGCTCTACCTTGGCATGATGATGTTAGTCATATCATGCATATGTTGCCTTGCAGTGCCTACTTTTGACATCATATATGTCATCTGCTTAGTTTAGACACGTTCTGTAATGCCACCTGTTTAGTTTCTATATCATATATGGGAATTATGCAGTCTCACGTCTTTTAGCCAGCCATAATATATGTGAAATGTGCAATGCCATCCTGTTTAACCAGGCATCATATATTTGAATGATATCTTGCCCATCCTTTTCTTCATTACATTTCCATTTGTCGAAAATGTTTGTACATTAAACTACTCTTCCTGTGAATCAGCCATTTGGGTGGGAGATGTTAAAATCTGGAGTGAAAACAAGGCCTTCAGAGCAGACAGTGCTACCTGTCGAAGCAGATCTCTTGTTGGGTCCCGATAGCTCCTCAGAGATGGATTCAGAGACAGATGACCAGTCATATTCCCCCACTGAGGTGTATGGTCTAACTTGGCACGGTTATACTGCTCATATCATGCATACGGTGTCTTGCATTGCATAGTTTAGACATCATATACACAATATTCAACACCATGTTCTTAGTTCAGACATCATATCGAATGCCCTCTATTTAGCATATAAATCACATATGTGAATTAAATGATGCGATCCTGATTACTTAGATAACATGTAGGTGAATTATGTCATGCGATCCTATTTAGTTATTCATCATATCTTTGAATTATGTTATGCTATGCTATCCAGTTTAGATAGACATCATATATGTGAAATTATGTCATGCTATCCGTTTTAGTTAAACAATATACATGTCAACTATTTCATGCCCTCTTTTTTTCACACTATCTATTGCATCTGTCTCTCATACAATGTCTGCACATTCAACTACGTTTCCTGTTTATCAGCCATTTGAATTGTTGCGGGTGATGCCAGTATCTAGCAGAATAAAAACACGGTCTTCAAATAAAACAGTGCTACCTCTTGGTGGAGATAGCACCCCGGTTGTACATGCACAAGAACTAGCCCTACCACACATAACCCTAACTCTCGCAGATTGTACCCCTACTGCGCTGGACAGAGAACCAGCTTCACCCAATCTAACCCCAACCCCAGCCGATAGTAACCCAGTTCCTGTTGACACAGCACCATCTCCACCATAGAGCTCCCAAACAAGAGCAATTAGTAAGGCAGCTCCAGTGCCCAAAGGGCCAGTACTATCACGGTGAACCCCAACTCCACCAGTTAGTACGCCTATTCCTGTGGACGAAGCACAACCAGCCAGTGGTAGTTTAGCATCTATCGCATTTGATGTTGTTAAATCGTATGTGCTTATCTTCCCATCTTGGAAATATTATACTGAAGATGAAGGAAAATTCCAGTTGCAGGTGTTTGTCCAGGAGTTATGTGTAAGTAATGTTATTCATGGCAATTTCTTTGCTTCGTATCATACATCCTACCTCCATGATGGTTATAATACAACAAATTTTCCTATTTTTCTCTATAGAGAAGGACCGATTTGGAAACTCAGGATGAGGTAACCTGTGCTAATACCTCTACTATCTTCAAGAATGCTTGGTGGCAGTATCGGAATTACCTGAAGAAAACGTACTTCACCGGCAAAGAAACTCATCAAATTCCCTTACGTTCTCCTGAGACATATTTACTGGACGATGACTGGGAACGCCTTGTTCTGTACTGGTCCCGAACCAAGAATGTGGTAAGGTCTATGAGCTCATTTTCTATTTTTAAGTATTTTATTCTTGCGTCTTAATGTACTCTGTTCATGTAGAAGAAGTGCCTAAACCTGAAGAACAACTGTTCTAATTTAAGATTCCATTGCTATCATAGTTCAAAAAATGCTAGGCGTTAATTGTGCGTTTTGCCACCGCCTTGCGCTTTACTGGCCAAAGCGCATGCTTATGTGCAGTTATGCACAGATTATGCGTAGTTATGTGCAATGCATTTTGCCAACGCCTAGAGCCTAGGCACGCTTAAGCGCTCGCTTAGGTGCGCCTTTTTTAACTATGATTGCTTTGCTCTTGTATCACTGTATTTACTCATACAAACTTATTTTTAAATTGAAGGATCCAATCGAAACTGCAATGGCACAGCAGGTATGTTCACGCATGTTTCTTTAACAGGTTTGCTCTTATCAATAGCTCTGTTGATTTCAATTTCAATTGTGTATACAGTTGACTTTCATATCATGCACATTACTAGCATCACAACAGAGCCAATAGTGTTGTTGTACATGTAGACCCGTGGTACCCATCTGAAATCTTGTTGTGCCGTGTAGTTTCCCACGCTTTGTATTCTTTCACTGCTGCTTTGTCTTGAACTGATATGATTTGAACCGTGTCTCTATTTTGATTTGGCAAGACAATGTAGTGACCATAGGGCATAGATATATGTTTGTTTGATGCTTTTATTATGTACTAGTACTTGGCAATAGAAGACTTGGTAGTTTAATCATGTCCACCTTACTAATGAACTGGTTCACCAAAATGAGTTTCATATACTAGTACATGCTAAACTTGTTATGTGTCTGCTTGTTTCTTCTTTTAGAATGCTGACAGAATATAGGGGAAGAGTGCCTTATTAAGCAATGGTAAAGGAAGTAATGCAGATAAGGTTCAGGATAGTGACACATCCTTGTTGGTCTCCAACAAAGCTGATAAAACAGCTAAGGAAGACTATCTTGAAGACAGCGAGACAACCCCAAAGTCCTGTCTTGGTTTAGTGTTCGAGTTACTGGCCATTACTGCATGCACAAGCTATTCAAACTCACTGTCTGAATCAGTTTGGTTTCTTGAGTCTCAACTACAAGCTGAAAGACATCGATCGGCTGTGCTGCGACAAGAAGCGGAAGGACTGCGGAAGTCCCTAGAGCATTCAGATGCATACTTTCTGGTGCAACAGCAAGCGTTGGAGGATTTTAGTGCCAAACAGGACAAAGCTAACCAGCATGGTGGATACCCAGGATAACATTTCTTGAGCTCTTCTTAAGTTGTTTCAGTTATGCTCTTGTTTTGCTGCCGCGTTTATTTGCACTGGTGGCCAATTTTGACGGCCAGTGTATGTAATATGCTGCTTTGTTCCCTATATTTGCACTGGTGGCGAACTTTGATGCCCAGTGGATGTAATATGTGTAATAGCGGTAATAGGCTAGACTTAATTGCTTGCTTATTTATTTCCTTATTGTCTTGTTTAGTTGTTTGCTTGTAGTCACTGCAGTTATTTTTCTGTGTTTTTCTAGTGGCCACAATAGCCAAAATAATCATGGCAACACACGGACTGTTGTAACCATGGGCCTCCTGCAGGCCGTATGATCCATGGGCCTTCGTTCGCCCGTAGGACCATTGGCCTTCTATACGGGACATAGGATCCATCGGCCTTCTATACGGGCCTTAGGGATCAATGGGCCTTCTACGGGCCATAGGGTCCATGGGCCTTCTACGGGTCGTACAATCCATGGGCCTTCTATGGGCCGTACTATCCATGGGCCTCATACGGGCCGTAGGATCCATGGGCCTTCTACGGGGCGTATCATCATTTCGCCAATCATGGGCCATACTATTCATGGACCATAACGAGCAGTTAATAGGCCGTATTTGATAACTCTATGAAAACAGCCCAATGGTTTTTTTTGACATGAAAATGGCCCAACGTATTAACGGTCTGCAAGTGGGCCGACTGTAACGACGGGCTGAATTTGGCCCACAAGCAGAAAATGACAGTAACCGGCCGTATGTAACCGAATGCTGCAAATGAGCCCAAGAATCAATGGGCCCTGAGAAGGCCGAAAGATAACTTGGGCTGGAAACGGCCCAATGGAATAACAGGCCGTTAATGGGTATAAAGTGATACACTGTTCATTACGGGCCAGTTTCACCACGGGTCGTTAATGGGCCAAGAGTTACAAAGGTCCTCATATGGGCCGAAAGAAGTCATGGACCACACATGGGCCGGAAGTTAAAACTGGCTGAATCATACTAGACGGCCTAGATGACGCTACTGGGCCTAATTCGGATAGGGCGTAACGGGCCCTGAGTTAGCGGGCTGTAAATGGACTATATGCGAACATGCCGTTAACAGGCTTTCCGTGGGCCGGCCCGCCACCTTTTGACCAAGTCAAACGGGCCGGCCTTTTCATAGGAATGGGCTCTGGGCCATGCCACATGTCGCCGTATCATAGGCGCCTTCGGTCCAATGAGCGGATGACATCTGTCCCAACGTTGAGCCGACACGTGTTTCCTCCAGCCAATGATGATTTTACACATGGAAAATCCCCATTGGTCGGGGCTGTTAACGGGTTATCGGATCCAAAACCCGACCCGATAGCTTAACAGCGTTCCCTTACGGTGGATGCCACGTGTCGGTCACCCTTGACGAAAGCACTTCTGTGACGCGCGATTTATCGTCATGGAAGTGGACACTTCCGTGATGATAATTTGGTAATGTCATGGAACACTTCTACGACAGCACAGGTATGACTATCTCGATTATGTCATAAATTTGTCATGGATGTACATGCATGACAAAAAACAAGACCTAATGTGACAAACACGTATCATCACGGAAGTGTATTTTTTTGTAGTGTATGGAGAAGCTTGCGTTTACAAGAAAGTGAGTGAGAGCTCTATAGCATTCCTCATATTATATGTGGATGACATACTATTGATGGGAAATGATTAGAACTTTTGGAAAGCATAAAGGCCTACTTGAATAAGTGTTTTTCAATGAAGGACCTTGGAGAAGCTGCTTACATATTAGGCATCAAGATCTATAGAGATAGATCAAGACGCCTCATCGGTCTTTCACAAAGCACATACCTTGATAAGATATTGAAGAAGTTCAATATGAATCTGTCCAAGATGGGGTTCTTGCCTGTATTGCAAGGTGTGATATTGAGCACAGCTCAATGCCCGACCTCGGCAGAAGATAGAGAAAAGATGAGTGTCATCCCCTATGCCTCAGCCATAGGGTCTATTATGTATGCCATGTTGTGCACCAGACCTGATGTGAACCTTGCCGTAAGTTTGGTAGGGAAGTACCAAAGTAATCCCAACATGGAACACTGGACAACGGTCAAGAATATCCTGAAGTACCTGAAAAGGACTAAGGATATGTTTCTCGTTTATGGAGGTGACGAAGAGCTCGTTGTAAAGGGTTACATTGATGCTAGCTTCGACACAGATCTGGATGACTCCAACTCACAAACTGAATATGTGTATATTTTGAATGGTGGGCAGTAAGCTGGTGCAGTTGCAAGCAACGCGTCCTGGCGGGATCTACATGTGAAGCGGAGTACATGGCAGCCTCGGAGGCAGCACATGAAGCAATCTGGATGAAGGAGTTCATTACCAACCTAGAAGTTATTCCCAATGCGTCTGGCCTGATGACTCTCTTCTGTGACAACACTGGAGCTATTGCCCTTGCCAAGGAGCCCAGGTTTCACAAGAAGACCAGGCATATCAAGCATCACTTCAACTCCATTCGTGAAAATGTTCAAGATGGAGACATAGATATTTGTAAAGTGCATACGGATCTGAATGTCGCAGATCCATTGACTAAACCTCTTCCACGAGCAAAACATTATTAACACCAGAACTCTATGGGTGTTCAATTCATCAGAATGTAGCTAGATTATTGACTCTAGTGCAAGTGGGAGACTGTTGGAAATATGCCCTAGAGGCAATAATAAAATGGTTATTATTATATTTCCTTATTCATGATAATTGTCTATTTTTCATGCTATAATTGTATTGACTGAAAACCGTAATACATGTGTGAATACATAGACCACAACATGTCCCTAGTGAGCCTCTAGTTGACTAGATCGTTGATCAATAGATGGTTATGGTTTCCTGACCATGGACATTAGATGTCATTGGTAACAGGATCACATCGTTAGGAGAATGATGTGATGGACAAGACCCAATCCTAAGCATAGCACAAGATCGTGTAGTTCGTTTGCTAAAAGCTTTTCTAATGTCAAGTATCATTTCCTTAGACCATGAGATTGTGCAACTCCCAGATACCGTAGGAATGCTTTGCGTGTACCAAACATCGCAATGTAACTGGGTGGCTATAGAGGTACACTACAGGTATCTCCGAAAGTGTCTGTTGGGTTGGCACGAATCGAGACTGCGATTTGTCACTCCGTATGACGGAGAGGTATCTCTGGGCCCACTCGGTAATGCAACATCATAATGAGATCAATGTGACTAAGCAGTTAGTCACGGGATCATGCATTACGAAACGAGTCAAGTGACTTGCCGGTAACGAGATTGAATGAGGTATTGGGATACCGACGATCGAATCTCGGGCAAGTAACATACAAATTGACAAAGGGAGTTGTATATGGGATTGATTGAATCCCCGACATCGTGGTTCATCCGATGAGATCATCGTGGAACATGTGGGAGCCAACATGGGTATCAACATCCCGCTGCTGATTATTGGCCGGAGAGCTGTCTCGGTCATGTCTACATGATCCCCGAACCCATAGGGTCTACACACTTAAGGTTCGGTGATGCTAGAGTTGTTATGGGAATTAGTATGCGGTTACCGAATGTTCTTCCGAGTACCGGATGAGATCCCGGACGTCACGAGGAGTTCCAGAATGGTCCATAGACAAAGATTTATATGTGGGAAGTCCTTATTCGGTCACCGAAAATGTTCGGTGGTATATCGATATTGTACCGGGACCACCGAAAGGGTTCCGGGGGTCCACCGGGAGGGTCTACCTGCCCCAGAGGGCCCTATGGGCTGAATATGGAGGGGAACCAACCCCTAAGTGGGCTGGGCGCCAACCCCCCTAGGGCCCATATGCCTAGGGTTTGGGGGGAAACCCTAAAGGGGCGACCCCCTTGGCTTGGGGGGCAAGCCTCCCCCCCTTGGCCGCCGCCCCCCTCCCTCTAGATCCATCTGGAGGGGGCTGGCCCCCTCTTGCCCCTATAAGTAGAGGGTAGGTGGGAGGGCTGCCGCACCCATCGCTTGGTGCAACCCTCTCCCTCCCAACGCCTCCTCCTCCATAGTAGTGCTTGGCGAAGCCTTGCCGGAGAACTGCAAGCTCCACCACCACGCTGTCGTGCTGCCGGAGCTCTCCCTCAATTTCTCATCTCCCCTTGCTGGATCAAGAGGGAGGAGATGTCCCCGGGCTGTACGTGCGTTGAACGCGGAGGCGCCGTCTGTTTGGCGTTAGATCGGATCTTCCGCGTTTTGAATCGTCGCGAGTACGACTCCCTCATCCGTGTTCTAGTAACGCTTCCGCTTAGCGATCTTCAAAGGTATGAATATGCTCATCATCTCTCTCTCTTGTTGCTAGAATCTCCTAGATGGATCTTGGTGATGCGTAGAAAATTTTGAATTATTGCTACGTTCCCCAACAGTATCAAGCATCCCCAAGCTTAATTCCTGCTAGTCCTCGAGTAGGTAAATGATAAAAACGGATTTTTTGATGTGGAATGATACCTAGCATATTTCTCAATGTAATTCTCTTTAGTGTGGCATGAATGTTCAGATCCAAATGATTCAAGATAAAAGTTTAGTATTGACATAAAAATAGCAATACTTCAAGCATACTAACAAAGTGATCATGTCTTATCAAAATAACATAGCAAAAGAAAGCTTATCCCGACAAAATCATATAGTTAGGCCATGCTCCATTTTCGTCACACAAAATACTCCCATCATGCACAACCCCGGTTTCAGCCAAGCAATTGGTTCATACTTTTTAACGCGCTTCACCTTTTTCAACCCTCACGCAATACATGAGCGTAAGCCACGGATATAGCACTGTGGGTGGAGTAGAGTATGATGATAGGGATTATGTGGAGAAGACAAAAAAGGGAGAAAGTCTCACATTGACGCGGCTAATCAACGGGCTATGGAGATGCCCATCAATGGATGTCAATGCGAGGAGTAGGGATTGCCATGCAACAGATGCACTAGAGCTATAATGGTATGAAATCTCAAAAAGAAACTAAGTGGGTGTGCATCCAACTCGCTTGCTCGCAAAGACCTAGGGCATTTGGAGGAAGCCCATCATTGTAATATACAAGCCAAGTTCTATAATGAAAAATTCCCACTAGTATGTGAAAGTGACAACATAGGAGACTCTCTATCATGAAGATCATGGTGCTATTTTGAAGCACAAGTGTGGAAAAAGGATAGTAACATTGTCCCTTCTCTCTTTTTCTCTCATCTTTTTCTTTTTTCTCTTTTTTTGGTTTGGGCTTATTTGGCCTCTTTTTTTATTTGGGCTTCTTTGGCCTCTTTTATTTTTCATAAAGTCTGGAGACTCATCCCGACTTGTGGGGGAATCATTGCTTCCATCATCCTTTCCTCACATGGGACAATGCTCTAATAATGGAAATCATCACACTTTTATTTATTTACAACTCAAGAATTACAACTCAATACTTAGGAATAAATATGACTCTATGTGAATGCCTCCGGCTGTGTACCGGGATATGCAATGAATCAAGAGCGACATGTATGAAATAATTATAAAGGTGGCTTTGCCACAAATACGATGTCAACTACATGATCATGCAAAGCAATATGACAATGATGGAGCGTGTCATAATAAACGGAACGGTGGAAAGTTGCATGGCAATATATCTCGGAATGGCTATGGAAATGCCATAATAGGTAAGTATGGTGGCTGTTTTGAGGAAGATATAAGGAGGTTCATGTGTGATAGAGCGTATTGTATCACGGGGTTTGGATGCACCGGCGAAGTTTGCACCAACTCTCAAGGTGAAAAAGGGCAATGCACGATACCGTAGAGGCTAGCAAATTGCGGAAGGGTAAGAGTGTGTATAATCCATGGACTCACATTAGTCATAAAGAACTCATATACTTATTGCAAAAGTTTATTAGCCCTCAAAGCAAAGTACTACTATGCATGCTCCTAGGGGACGGGTTTGTAGGAGTTAACCATCGCGCGATACCGACCTCCACTCATAAGGAAGGCAATCAAAGAACACCCCATGCTTCAAATTTGTCACACAATGTTCACCGTACATGCACGCTATGGGACTTGCCAACTTTAACACAAGTGTTTCTAAATTTCATAATTACCCAACTAGCATGACTCTAACATTACCACCTTTATATCTCAAAACAATTATCAAGTATCAAATTTATCATAGTATTCAATGCACTTTCTATGATAGTTTTTATTATACCCAACTTGGATGCCCATCATATCTATATTACTATAATAGTTCATCCCCACTAACCTATTTAACTAAGCATGCAGCCTATCCACATCATCAACCATTCTTCTCCTGACACATCAGCACTAACCCTCCATTTGCTAATCCTTTTAATTTTACATGCATGTCATTTTCTTCTGCACTCATAATCCACCAGGTCACCATATTTAAAATCCTGTAGTCATTTTTGATTAGCCACCGGATAGTCGGGTAGCCCAAGAGTGCTGGATCCACTTTGCTCGGATCCTCGGCTCCCAGAAGGATAGCAATTCACGTCTCCACACCAAGGAAAAAATCAACATATTTCCCTATATGATTCTCTTGCGCTTCCGTAACCGAGGGATGAGCCAGTCTAAACAGTTTCCTTCTTTCACGGGTGCGGTTTAATCCCAAACATAAAATCGCACCATGGCTGCATGTGGCCATCGGGTTCACCTCCTCTCCTGATCCATCCATCCATATCTCTCCCATCTTTCTCTGCTCAAGCCCTCGACTGCATCATAGTGCACCGCGCCTCTGCCCTCACCTCCTTTTGTCGCCTGCCTGCACCTTGCCGCTAGCTTAGGTCACCCACGAACTGCCGCTACACCATGCTGCGCCATCGACCTACCATTGCGGAGAAGTTGCAGATCATGAGAGAGCAAGCACACTCTACTTAGAGAAGTCCCCCGTGGTGCCATCTTCTTGCATTGCCCGTGTGGAAATTGGTAGGAGGCCGATTTGGCCTTTCTTTTTGCTCTCGTGGATTCAAAATTAAGCTCACCTTCCATCCTATTTCTGTTAGTGAGTTTAGCGATTGACATCTTTGCTGATTTGCTTGGTAAAAATCAACCAACAACAGATTAGTCGCCAGGGGCGGAGCTACATGAAGTTACTGGGATGCATAGGCATCAGGGTCGGAAGAAAATCTTAGTACGGATTACCATCTCTATAGTGTGTGCAGCAAGTAGTACCAATGACAGTGCATCGGGTACAATTCAACAGAAAAACACAACCTTGTAGGCTGTGATAGTGGGCAACAGGTCTGATCACTGGTGGGCAAGGCAGGTCTCAGTTCTCTGGGACTGAAGGCTTGCTAGGCTAATTTGAGGAGGGTAACAGCTGCAGAACTGGATGCCTGTCGGTTATAATTGGTGCAAGATTAGCACGTTCGTAACCACAAAATCGTCTGATTTCTCACAAAGTGGCACATGTTTGCGTCGATGCTTCAGCTCTCTATAACCTAGGTGACAGTAAGGCAACATGTGGCCAAAGCACCAACGATGTTGCCTTCACTCAATCCTATAGCGGTCAAGCACCCGTGCAGCGCCGACCTGGTCAGCCCCACAATCCTTGTCAAGAGGCATCACAAAGAACACACCCTAATCATATTAATGATTAGTTGAAAAGTTATTTTCCTCAGGTATTTCTATTCATATATTTTTTTCCTAATTCCCTTCACAAACTTTTTCGTGAAGTGGAGAATCTGATTTATTTAATTTTAGGTGGAAGATTTATTTAATTAGTCTTCGCCAAATATAGGTACATCGTTGATCATAAATGGACACATATCTTCCCAAAAGAAAAGCAACATCACAAGAAGTCCAACCTCGCACTTTATCGAGAAGAAAATAGCAGAATGTTTAATCCCATGTTACATTTATTATTTTCACTTCATAATTTGATTTAACATCTGGTTACTTTACATGTACTATGCAGGATTAGAGGTAGGATGAATTATTCTGCTAGCGTCAACTTTCCCTTACAAGTGGCATCATCTCTCTCTCTTGTTGCTAGAATCTCCTAGATGGATCTTGGTGATGCGTAGAAAATTTTGAATTATTGCTACGTTCCCCAACAGTATCAAGCATCCCCAAGCTTAATTCCTGCTAGTCCTCGAGTAGGTAAATGATAAAAACGGATTTTTTGATGTGGAATGATACCTAGCATATTTCTCAATGTAATTCTGTTTAGTGTGGCATGAATGTTCAGATCCAAATGATTCAAGATAAAAGTTTAGTATTGACATAAAAATAGCAATACTTCAAGCATACTAACAAAGTGATCATGTCTTATCAAAATAACATAGCAAAAGAAAGCTTATCCCGACAAAATCATATAGTTAGGCCATGCTCCATTTTCGTCACACAAAATACTCCCATCATGCACAACCCCGGTTTCAGCCAAGCAATTGGTTCATACTTTTTAACGCGCTTCACCTTTTTCAACCCTCACGCAATACATGAGCGTAAGCCACGGATATAGCACTATGGGTGGAGTAGAGTATGATGATAGGGATTATGTGGAGAAGACAAAAAAGGGAGAAAGTCTCACATTGACGCGGCTAATCAACGGGCTATGGAGATGCCCATCAATGGATGTCAATGCGAGGAGTAGGGATTGCCATGCAACAGATGCACTAGAGCTATAATGGTATGAAATCTCAAAAAGAAACTAAGTGGGTGTGCATCCAACTCGCTTGCTCGCAAAGACCTAGGGCATTTGGAGGAAGCCCATCATTGTAATATACAAGCCAAGTTCTATAATGAAAAATTCCCACTAGTATGTGAAAGTGACAACATAGGAGACTCTCTATCATGAAGATCATGGTGCTATTTTGAAGCACAAGTGTGGAAAAAGGATAGTAACATTGTCCCTTCTCTCTTTTTCTCTCATTTTTTTCTTTTTTCTCTTTTTTTGGTTTGGGCTTATTTGGCCTCTTTTTTTATTTGGGCTTCTTTGGCCTCTTTTATTTTTCATAAAGTCTGGAGACTCATCCCGACTTGTGGGGGAATCATTTCTTCCATCATCCTTTCCTCACATGGGACAATGCTCTAATAATGGAAATCATCACACTTTTATTTATTTACAACTCAAGAATTACAACTCAATACTTAGGAATAAATATGACTCTATGTGAATGCCTCCGGCTGTGTACCGGGATATGCAATGAATCAAGAGCGACATGTATGAAATAATTATAAAGGTGGCTTTGCCACAAATACGATGTCAACTACATGATCATGCAAAGCAATATGACAATGATGGAGCGTGTCATAATAAACGGAACGGTGGAAAGTTGCATGGCAATATATCTCGGAATGGCTATGGAAATGCCATAATAGGTAAGTATGGTGGCTGCTTTGAGGAAGATATAAGGAGGTTCATGTGTGATAGAGCGTATTGTATCACGGGGTTTGGATGCACCGGCGAAGTTTGCATCAACTCTCAAGGTGAAAAAGGGCAATGCACGATACCGTAGAGGCTAGCAAATTGCGGAAGGGTAAGAGTGTGTATAATCCATGGACTCACATTAGTCATAAAGAACTCATATACTTATTGCAAAAGTTTATTAGCCCTCAAAGCAAAGTACTACTATGCATGCTCCTAGGGGACGGGTTTGTAGGAGTTAACCATCGCGCGATACCGACCTCCACTCATAAGGAAGGCAATCAAAGAACACCCCATGCTTCAAATTTGTCACACAATGTTCACCGTACATGCACGCTATGGGACTTGCCAACTTTAACACAAGTGTTTCTAAATTTCATAATTACCCAACTAGCATGACTCTAACATTACCACCTTTATATCTCAAAACAATTATCAAGTATCAAATTTATCATAGTATTCAATGCACTTTCTATGATAGTTTTATTATACCCAACTTGGACGCCCATCATATCTATATTACTATAATAGTTCATCCCCACTAACCTATTTAACTAAGCATGCAGCCTATCCACATCATCAACCATTCTTCTACTGACACATCAGCACTAACCCTACATTTGCTAATCCTTTTAATTTTACATGCATGTCATTTTCTTCTGCACTCATAATCCACCAGGTCACCATATTTAAAATCCTATAGTCATTTTTGATTAGCCACCGGATAGTCGGGTAGCCCAAGAGTGCTGGATCCACTTTACACGGATCCTCGGCTCCCAGAGGGATAGCAATTCACGTCTCCACACCAAGGAAAAAATCAACATATTTCCCTATATGATTCTCTTGCGCTTCCGTAACCGAGGGATGAGCCAGTCTAAACAGTTTCCTTCTTTCACGGGTGCGGTTTAATCCCAAACATAAAATCGCACCATGGCTGCATGTGGCCATCGGGTTCACCTCCTCTCCTGATCCATCCATCCATATCTCTCCCATCTTTCTCTGCTCAAGCCCTCGACTGCATCATAGTGCACCGCGCCTCTGCCCTCACCTCCTTTTGTCGCCTGCCTGCACCTTGCCGCTAGCTTAGGTCACCCACGAACTGCCGCTACACCATGCTGCGCCATCGACCTACCATTGCGGAGAAGTTGCAGATCATGAGAGAGCAAGCACACTCTACTTAGAGAAGTCCCCCGTGGTGCCATCTTCTTGCATTGCCCGTGTGGAAATTGGTAGGAGGCCGATTTGGCCTTTCTTTTTGCTCTCGTGGATTCAAAATTAAGCTCACCTTCCATCCTATTTCTGTTAGTGAGTTTAGCGATTGACATCTTTGCTGATTTGCTTGGTAAAAATCAACCAACAACAGATTAGTCGCCAGGGGCGGAGCTACATGAAGTTACTGGGATGCATAGGCATCAGGGTCGGAAGAAAATCTTAGTACGGATTACCATCTCTATAGTGTGTGCAGCAAGTAGTACCAATGACAGTGCATCGGGTACAATTCAACAGAAAAACACAACCTTGTAGGCTGTGATAGTGGGCAACAGGTCTGATCACTGGTGGGCAAGGCAGGTCTCAGTTCTCTGGGACTGAAGGCTTGCTAGGCTAATTTGAGGAGGGTAACAGCTGCAGAACTGGATGCCTGTCGGTTATAATTGGTGCAAGATTAGCACGTTCGTAACCACAAAATCGTCTGATTTCTCACAAAGTGGCACATGTTTGCGTCGATGCTTCAGCTCTCTATAACCTAGGTGACAGTAAGGCAACATGTGGCCAAAGCACCAACGATGTTGCCTTCACTCAATCCTATAGCGGTCAAGCACCCGTGCAGCGCCGACCTGGTCAGCCCCACAATCCTTGTCAAGAGGCATCACAAAGAACACACCCTAATCATATTAATGATTAGTTGAAAAGTTATTTTCCTCAGGTATTTCTATTCATATATTTTTTTCCTAATTCCCTTCACAAACTTTTTCGTGAAGTGGAGAATCTGATTTATTTAATTTTAGGTGGAAGATTTATTTAATTAGTCTTCGCCAAATATAGGTACATCGTTGATCATAAATGGACACATATCTTCCCAAAAGAAAAGCAACATCACAAGAAGTCCAACCTCGCACTTTATCGAGAAGAAAATAGCAGAATGTTTAATCCCATGTTACATTTATTATTTTCACTTCATAATTTGATTTAACATCTGGTTACTTTACATGTACTATGCAGGATTAGAGGTAGGATGAATTATTCTGCTAGCGTCAACTTTCCCTTACAAGTGGCATCAATTGTTGTGAGTGTATTAACTCAGTAAGAAGTTGATTGTCCCTTATTTGATATCATATGGTGGTGTGTCGTTTGTTTTTTGAATTTTATATGCTAAGAATTTTTAAATACCTTACTGTCAGAGGGATTGAACTAAATATGTTTGCACCATTGTTAAAGTTGTGTACCAAGGTTGCTTTTCTCTAGCTCGGCCCGTTGATCGCCACAGCTATATACACAACAAGAGCGTCTACCATGTAAACCGCAAACACCAGTACCCAAGAAGAAACCCTCCCCGGTAGCGGTGAGAAACATGACGAAGTTGTCGGTGCATGAGTATCTCTACGAGGTGAGGCCGGTGGGCTATAACTTCCTGGTGATGTTTTATTTGTAGCTTCAAAGTTTCCTTTCCTTGAAAAAGAAGGGGAACTGGTAGCCTATATATTATTTTTGTCAAATAAAATACATTTTTTCATTGTTTTTCTAGTTCTTTTATGACAGTTAATTTCCTGAGTAAAAAACTAAATTTAGGCAATATGTCCCGCAGCAACGCGCGGGGAATCATCTAGTTAGGACTAATTTTATAACCAAAGCAAATACCATGCTGTTCTAAAAGACTCTCAAAATAATATAAGTGAAGCATGAGATATCAATAATTTCTAAAAAATAAAACCACCGCCGTGCTCTAAAAAGATATAAGTGAAGCACTAGAGCAAAATTGTCTAGCTCAAAAGATATAAGTGAAGCACATAAAGTATTCTAATAAATTCCAATTCATGCGTGTTTCTCCCAAAAGGTGTGTACAGAAAGGATGATTGTGATAAACTAAAAATCAAAGACTCATATCATACAAGATGCTCCAAGCAAAACACATATCATGTGGTGAATAAAAATATAGCCTCAACTAAAGTTACCGATGAACGAAGACGAAAGAGGGGATGCCTTACGGGGCATCCCCAAGCTTAGGCTTTTGGTTGTCCTTGAATTTTACCTTGGGGTGCCTTGGTAATCCCCAATCTTAGGCTCTTGCCACTCCTTATTCCATAATCCATCAAATCTTTACCCAAAACTTGAAAACTTCACACCACAAAACTCAACAGAAAATCTCATGAGCTCCGTTAGTGTAAGAAAGCAAACCACCACTTTAAGGTACTGTAATGAACTCATTCTTTATTTATATTCATGTTAAACCTACTGTATTACAACTTCTCTATGGCTCATACCCCCCGATACTAGCCATAGATTCATCAAAATAAGCAAACAACACATGAAAAACAAAATCTGTCAAAAACAGAACAGTCCATAGTAATCTGTAACTTTTGAATACATATGGAACTCTAAAAATCCTACCAAAATAGGAAGTCCTATGCAATTTGTATATTAATCTTCTGCAAAAATAATAAACTGAAAAACACGTTTCTGTGATTTATTAAAATTATTCTTGTGCGCGCAAAAGTTTCTGTTTTTCAGCAAGATCAAATTAACTATCACCCAAGATGATCCTATAGGTTCTACTTGGCACAAGCACTAATTAAAACATAAAACAACATATAACTAGAGGCTGGATGAATTATTTATTGAATAACAGCAAGGAAAAATTTTGGGTTGTCTCCCAAGAAGCACTTTTCTTTAAAGCCTTTTTAGCTAGGCATTGAGATTTCAATGATGCTCGCATGAAAGACAAGAATTGAAGCATAAAGAGAGCATCATAAAACATTTGATAAACACATCTAAGTCTAACATACTTCCTATGCATAGGCATTTTATAAGAAAATAAATTATCATAGCAAGCAAAAACTAGCATATGCAAGGAAGTGGAAAGAAACAATAGCAATCTCAACATAACAAGAGGTAATTTTGTAACATGAAAATTTCTACAACCATATTTCCCTCTCTCATAATAATTACATGTGGGATCATAAGAAAATTCAACAAAATATCTATCAAATAAAATATTTTCAACACGATCCACATGCATGCAAAGTTGACACTCTTCCAAAATAGTGGGATTAACATTAACTAAAGTCATGACCACTCCAAACCCACTTTTATCAAAAAATATCATAAGATTGAACATACTCCAAATATGTGGGATCTAAAGTTGACCCTATTCCAAACCCACTTTCAATATTATTTCAAACACTATTATCAATCTCATATTCATCATGGGGCTTAAATAAATTTTCAAGATCATAAGAAGAATCACCCCAATCATGATCATTGCAACAAGTAGTAGACATAGCAAAACTAGCATCCCCAAGCTTAGGGTTTTGCATATTATTATCGCAATTGACATCAAGAGAATTTATAGTAAAATCATTGCAATCATGCTTTTTATTCAAGGAGCCATCGTGAATCTCTTCATAAATTTCTTCATCACAATTTTCAGATTCACGAATTTCAAGCAAAACTTCATAAAGATAATCTAGTGCACACAACTCACTAGCAATTGGTTCATCATAATTAGATCTCTCAAAAAGATTAGCAAGCGGATGAGGATCCATAGATCTTAGGTTTTCTGTTTAGCAACAAATAAACAACTATTCCAACCAAACGAGCAAACGAGCCAAGTAAGACATCAAAGCAAACAAAAAGACGAACAGAAGAAGGGCAAATAAAACGACAAGGGTGAAGTGGGGGAGAGGAAAACGAGAGGCAAATGGCAAATAATGTAATGCGAGGGATAAGCGTTTGTGATGGGTACTTGGTATGTCTTGACTTGAGCGTAGACTCCCCGGCAACGGCGCCAGAAAAGAGCTTGATGTCCACTACTCAACCTTCTCCTTGTAGACGTTGTTGGGCCTCCAAGTGCAGAGGTTTATAGGATAGTAGAAAATTTCCCTCAAGTGGATGACCTAAGGTTTATCAATCCGTGGGAGGTGTAGGATGAAGATGGTCTCTCTCAAACAACCCTGCAACCAAATAACAAAGAATCTCTTGTGTCCCCAACACACCCAATACAATGGTAAACTATATAGGTGCACTCAAGCTTTTAAATCTAGGCCGATACAAGCGATATATAGGCCGATATATCACTTTTGAGGCTCTACCGATATAAACATAACATATCATATTGAAAATATCATTTTTAAACATATCATCCTATATGGACCGAAATATCAACCGATATGGCTGATATCTAGCCCGATATGTCCACCGATATAGAACGATACATAGATGACAACAGTTCTGTATTAGAAAGCAGTGAAATATGATTATGCATTTACAACTTCATCATATTATCAAAGTCATGCACAATGTTTCATACATGTGCATATATATTGTATTGTTTTTAATCATAGAGTAAGGATTTTGCGAATCTTTCCTTAATAGCTTCTCAATCAACAAATTAAATAAACTAGGAGTCTAAAAGTGTTATGTTAAAGCATTAAAATAATACATTTTGTTTTACTAAAAATAAATGTTTTGAACAAGAATAATGAAAAAAACTAGACATGTTTTCTCCGATATATCTACATATCGCCCGATATTTCACCTGATATCCAACATCCGATATGTCAAAACCAAACCGATACGAACCCGATCTCCGATATTTTGAAGCTTGGGTGAACTAGTTCGGCGAAGAGATGGTGATACAAGTTCAATATGGATGGTAGATATGAGTATTTGTAATCTGAAAATATAAAAACAACAAGGTAACAAGTGATAAAAGTGAGCGTAAACGGTATCGCAATGCTAGGAAACAAGGCCAAGGGTTCATACTTTCAGTAGTGCAAGTTCTCTCAACAATAATAACATAATTAGATCATATAACAATCCCTCAACAAGCAACCAAGAGTCCCTCCAAGGTCACTAATTGCAGAGAACAAACGAAGAGATTATTGTAGGGTACGAAACCACCTCAAAGTTATTCTTTCTGATTGATCTATTCAAGAGTCCGTAGTAAAATAACATGAAGTTATTATTTTTGTTCGATCTATCCTAGAGTTCGTACTAGAATAACACCTTAAGATATAAATCAACCAAAACCCTAATGTCACCTAGATACTCCACTGTCACCTCAAGTATCCGTGGGTATGATTATACGATATGCATCACACAATCTCAGATTCATCTATTCAACCAACACAAAGAACTTCAAAGAGTGCCTCAAAGTTTCTACCGGAGAGTTAAGACGAAAACTTGTGCCAACCCTATGCAGAAGTTCACAAGGTCACTGAACCCGCAAGTTGATCACCAAAACATACATCAAGTAGATCACGTGATATCCCATTGTCACCACAGATAAGCACATGCAAGACATACATCAAGTGTTCTCAAATCCTTAAAGACTCAATCCGATAAGATAACTTCAAAGGGAAAACTCAATCCATTACAAGAGATTAGAGGGGAAGAAACATCATAAGATCCAACTATAATAGCAAAGCTCGCAATACATCAAGATCGTATTACCTCAAGAACACGAGAGAGAGAGAGAGATCAAACACATACCTACTGGTACATACCCTCAGCCCCGAGGGTGAACTACTCCCTCCTCGTAATGGAGAGCGCCGGGATGATGAAGATGGCCACTGGTGATGGATCCCCCCTCCGGCAGGGTGCCGCAACAGGGTACCGATTGGTTTTTGGTGGCTATAGAGGCTTGCGGCGGCGGAACTCCCGATCTATTGTGCTCCTGGATGTTTTCAGGGTATATGGATATATAGGCGAAGGAAGTAAGTCAGGGGAGCCATGAGGGGCCCACGAGGGTGGGGGCACGCCCACCCCCCTGTGGCGCGCCTCCCTGCCTCGTGGCCGCCTAGTTTTTTCTTGACGTCCACTCCAAGTCTCCTGGATTGCGTTTGCTCCAAAAATAACTCTCTTGAAGGTTTCATTCCGTTTGATATTCCTTTTCTGCGAAACACTGAAATAGGCAAAAAAATAGCAATTTGGGCTGGGCCTCCGGTTAATAGGTTAGTCCCAAAAATAATATAAAAGTGTATAGTAAAGCCCATAAACATCCAAAACAGGTAATATAATAGCATGGAACAATAAAAAATTATAGATATGTTGGAGACGTATCAAGGGTCGTTTCTCCTTCTTCTACTTGTGCTAGACCTTTGTTATGCACTAGGGGAAGGAGGAGTAACGACCATCACCGACGGTCAAAAAATCAGTGAGGGAGTGTGTCCATCGTATATGAGAGAAGAAGAATGCCGACTGTTGTCATGGGGGTCGCTTCTCCTTTGTTACCGTGTGCTAGACATTTTGTCTTAATGCACTCGAGGATGAAGGGAGGAGTAACCATCACCAACGGTCAAATATATACACTACGTGAGCTGAGAGTTTTCAAAAAAAGACTCAACGGACCGATAGTCAACCCATGCTGAATAATAATGATCTAATTTAGTTTTTGTAGTACATATATTGAATTTTAGAAGTTTAATCTTTGAGTTATGAACATACGAAATGCCGTCGGACGACAAGTGTTGCGGAGTGCTCCTAGTGTGACGACGACCAGGGTTTCTGCGACGCCTCACCTGGTAGAAGGTCATCACTTAAGCATTAAGCTCCGGGAGACCTTCGATGTTGAAACGGTACGTAACGACACAAAGTGTATTTTCGTAATTAAGCTCAACTTCTAATTCTTCAATGTGTAATTTTCTTCTTTTACAATTCGACTAGCTTATCCCATGCCATGCAAGACGCTATGTCTTGGAGAGGATGGATTTTGAAGATCATGAAAATATGGAAACAAAATAGTCCACCTAAGGACCCATCATGGTTTTGATTTTGTTGTAAATGTATACAATTCTGAGAGCGTATCCCATTTTGGTTGTCCGAATAGGGAAGCACTTTGCAAGGCATATGATTTCCATGAGGGTGTGATTGTCACCATGGATCTTGATGATCCTGACATCAACGAAGACAATATGGACATTTGGGTCCTTGTTGATACGCTTCCAATTCTACCGCTATGTGAGTTTCTCAAACATAGTTATTAAGTAATTTATATTGTTTATTTTAAAATAGTTGACAACTTATTTCCATTGGTAGCTTATTTTCATTCTTCAAAGAATGTGCAGAAGATGGTAGACAGAACCCAGTACACCGATGGCGCAGAATTAACTTATTAGGAGAAAAATCATCTGATCTCATTTATTAATGATCTTGAGAATTACAACATCTATTATCAAACTCCTGCACATTATGGTCAATACATGCCACTAGTGCACATGTTGAACTAGGTAACATCCATGGAGATGGCATGGTAAGATTTTTTTACTATTAGGACATCCGTGCATCTTTTGCATAAATTCTTCTAAAATTAAACTACATTGCTAACTACGAAGTTATGATTATATTTTTCAACAGAAAATCCCGAAGGATAATGCGCCTCATCTGATGTTTTCGGAAGGTCGCCTTGATGTTATGAGCTTATAGCTAGGTCATCCTACGCATCACTGTTGTCCATACTGGATTTCTAAAAGCGATGAAGACATGACAATCAAAGATTGGAAAAAATGTATGGTCACTCGTAGGAAGCTAGTTGGAAGCAACATTGTGCAACGCGCAAGAATTGGAGACAGGATAATCTCCATTATCCATAATGGAGAGTCGGGGCCTATCTTGTTTTATGCTATTTTACCTAAGAGAGGGTAGTTAGATCCTAGCTAATACTCCTGATCATGTGCTAAGAACAATTAAGTAGGGTTGGTTAGATGGCTACGATGATGATGAGTATGACTTGTTATCATGATAATGAGTAGAAGTTGTATGATGATGATGAGTAGGAATTGTTATTATGGTACCAATGATGGGTTATTTAATATTATGATGGTGCAGGATGTTAAGTTGTTATATGAGCATGATGAGTTATTATATATATCAGTGGGTGAAATGAACGTGGAATAGATTCAAGTGGAGACAACGTGTGGTGCATGTCGGAAGAACTACTAATCCAAAATTGATCTAGTTTGGACTAGTAGTACTTTCGATGTGCACCACATGTTGCCTCCATTTGAATCTAATCCATGTTCATTTCACCCACTATTATATATAATAACTAATCATGGTCATAAAATCATATGATGAAAGTACTATATATAAAACCTATACAAATACAACAACAATAAGCTGCATTTTCAAAAATACAGGAAAATTTAGCAGTAGTGCTTTTCAGAAGAAACGCTATCGCTACTTACTGTTATTAGCAGCGCTTGCCCAAAACAAGCGCTACTGCTAACTAGGTATAGCAGTAGCGCTGGGAAACAAGCACTACTGCTACCAGTTAGCTGTAGCACCTTAGCAGGAGAGCTGCACCCAACGCTACTGCTATATGTATTTCAAACGCTACTACTAGGGTTTTCCCTAGTAGTGCAACCAAGGCCCAACTACATTTCGGCATGTTAATGGCCCGTCATACCTCGGGCCAATAATGGGCCGATGTATATTCTGGCCTGCTGTCAGCCCGTGATTTATTTGGCACAATTCAGGCTTAATCTACAACTCAGCCTATTAAAAGCCCATTTTATTTTTTTTGTCCAATTAAGTCAAGCGGTTTACTCGGCCTTTTTAAGGCCCGAATTTAATGTGGGCCAGATTAAGTCTAGGCCTGCTAATGGCCCAAGATAATCCCATGGTTTGACCCATTTTTAGCGATTGGTAGGCGGCCAGTTCTAGTACCGATTTTTTATATATAAGCCTATCGTGTTGGCCTATTGCGCTCTGATCGAAGCTTGTGACATTTTCACAAAGCGACGACATCATATACAACAAATAAATTACAACATCATGGTGAAGAATGAACCTAGATTATATAACAAAGAAATTAGAGCATATTTCATGCCCTAGGCATCAAAGTTTGTTGTCAGTGATAATGAAGGGAAACCAGACAGCAGATTACATACACTAGGCATCAAAGGTCGCCATCACTGGAAGTAAACACATCAACAAAATAATAGACAGAACCGACAGAACTTCAACACAGGCCAAGAAAGGTTAGCCCTGCACAGGAGCTGCAGTGAAGCAGCTTAGCAACCTGATGAGACTGCGCTTGTTTGACGCTGATATCCACCAACTCAAGGTTCATAACATCAATAGACATCATGTACTTATGGTTAATCTTGCATAGAGATTGGAGTTCCAGTCGGATTTGAGCGGAACCATATCTTTCTGCTTGAATTTCAGACTAAAGAAGTCGAACAGATTTAGGCGGCGACTTCATCGAGCTTGTGTCACTGCTATTAGCGAGTAAGTCTGACACTACATCAAGACATGACTTTGGGGTGTATCGCTATCCTCAAGATGTGTTCCCTTCTTCTCTGGAATATATGTTAGAGGGACAAGCAATGGGTTCATCTCACTATCATTGTGGAAGTTCTTCCTAGCATCAGTGATGTCACCCTGAAAGAGAAACAAGTAGGTAGATAACATGTTTTCCACGTATAAGCATCAGTGCTGCCAATTCATCTCATTTCTTAGTCAGAAATAAAGAGACACGGTTCTAAAAATCATTAACATAATATGCATTCTTCATAATTAAGACGGCAAGAAATGGCATTGTGCAGGAGCGGTCGGCTTCACCACACCACTGGATTACAGATCAAGAACACAAGTAGACATGTAGTGCTAAACAACGTATAATCATGAACAGTGAGTGTACTTTCAATTTATCCCATTTCAGATTGGTAAATAAAGAGACTTGATTTAAATAACATTAACATAATATGACAATGTTCATAGTTAAGACATGGTACGATATGACATTGTGCTAGAGTTAACAGTTTCACAACACCACTGGATTACAGATCAAGAACACAAGCATACATGCAGTGCTAAAGACGATAACTTGCTATGTTTAGTTTAATTTACATGGTATGAATAAGGAACTAGGTTGTACAACTAAAAACCGAAATTGAGAAGGACAAACTTATGTTTATGAGCTTCTTCGTAATAAACTTTAAACATGGAATTTGATGCAAACAATAAAAATAAACAACATTTGCAGTCATAGATATCACAACAAAGTTTGAAGGCCCGAGGAGGACAAACTTACGTTACTGGTGAAGACTGGCTCTATAAAGCCCTTGTCCATATTGATGGGGGGGTGGGCGGCGATTGCTGGAAAATATGTGCTAGTATTGCCAGTACATCTAGAAAGGCTTCGGATACTAGCTCTCTACAACTAAAGGCGCAGTACTATTACTATCAATCTAAATTTCAAAGGCGACACAGCTCCCAGCATTTCCTGGATATTAGGCAGATCATCATGAAGAGTTGAAAGCGTCCATGACAGGCGACCGTATAGTCCTGTACACTGCAAATGTCCCTGCTCCTCTTCACTACAAGGAACATATTGTACAACTGTTATACTCCATCTATTCCTAAATAAAAGTCTTTGTAGAGATTCCACTATGGATCACATACAGGTGTATATAGATACTCCCTCTGTAAACTGATATAAGAGTGTTTAGATCACTACTTTAGTATTCTAAATGCTCTTATATTAGTTTACGGAGGGAGTGCATTTTAGAGCGTAGATTCACTCATTTTCCTTCATATGTAGTCCATGGAGGAATCTCTACAAAGACATGTATTTAGGAACGGAGAGAGAACAGAAGAGCAACATGCTAAAGAAGAGCAAGTAGATTTTGGATAACAAAATGTTCGTTGCCCACACATGGTGAACTAGAGAGCATAAAGAATGCAGCTCCCTATTGTCTCTCTATATGTGGCATACGTGCTTTTCGAAAGTAAAGTAGGAACATTAGCTGACGAGTTAAACATTCTCTGTTTTAGTAATATCAACATCATATCAGATTCATATTTGAGCAGCTAACTTTGGAATTATGAGTGGCATGTTGTTTGGCTTGATGGGTTGAGGAGCAGTGCTAGCACGTCTCGAAGCACCTAGGATGATGGTACTGAATATAAAAAGGGAATGTCTACATGCAAGTCGCGTGACTTTCGTCATTTGGGTCAGTCGACCATTTCAGGCGGTTGGATGAAGATCCTACGTCTCCTAATCCTTCTTCTTCGTCGCCTCTTATTCTCCCCTTACATACAACCGCACGGGCCGCCGGCCAAACCACCGGCCCCGCCCTCCCCTGAACTACACACCACCTCCGGACTTCCGCGCCCCGGCCATCCCTCTAGCCAACCCCACCCCACCCGCGTCGAGTTTTGCCTGCGGCGAGGCCCCATCATAGCCTGACGACCGACCCCCACAACCACTGTCCCCACCTGAAACGCTGAGATAGATAATGGGGCAGCCATCCAGCGAGCCCCTTCCTTCCCTCCGACGAACTTCGGCGAGCTCTCAAAAATGGACTGACCCCAAATTGAAATTCAGTCGACTATCATTTAAGCTAATGTGGATTATAAAAGGGGAAAACCATAGGCATTGCAAGTATAGTGATGAGCGTGCCATGGCGAATCTGAAGGTGCAAACTGGACAAAGGCAACTTCACAACCAATGTTTGGTTTCAACTAACAAGTAAGATTCGAAGTGATGGAAAAGAAGTCACAGTAAAGTAGTGGCGATCTATTTTGTTGCTAAGATAAATAACTTGAGAAGATATGAAAGAGTATCGCTCTAGTGTGGCGGCTTGTAAGCATCTGCTGAGACGTTGAGGGTGTTGCGGTAGCGATGGCTGTCGGCGGCGTGGAAGCAGATCTAGGAGGGAAGACGGTTGCGGTGAGGGAAATATCTTAGTGCAGTGGACGAGACGGTCGTCAGAGCGGCCTCGACAAGATGGACGACGACGCGGATGAAGCGAGAGGACCCGATGCAAGGATCTTGGTCCGAAGCCGTGGATGAGAGAGGACAATCTCTTATAATGGACAAGGGTGTTAGGGTATGAGCTCCGGCATGGTGGAGGAGGACGACAGTGGATGGGGTGGAGGACGGAGGAGACTGGGGTGGAGAGGATGTTTTGGCGCCCACGGAGTACGAATGGGAAAATGGAGTGAGAGAGGTAGGGGAACCATGTCTTCAGGACGCGCTTGTCTCAAATGTGAGGAAATTTACGAATTTAGCCCCCGTTTACAATTTCCTACATCACAACAATATTGGTCGGTTGGGGATAGGACGGTAATCTCGCATACACTAAATATTTGCCGATGGAGATTTCGGCCGAGGAGAAACTGTGTTTTGGTGCCCACCCTATATGAATCTGGGTGAGAGGCGATTTCGGGCGATGAGAGACTGTGTTTTGGCGCCCACTGTGTATGAATCCGGGGAGGTGAGAGGCGGAGGCAGTTATGTCACGTTTGAGTGAAATTCCAAGCCTACCCCTATCGAAACCTATAGAAATCGAACCGATAGGCTTTGTTTGTGTCAGGGATAGGTAGTAATTTCAATCTCGTGGATTTTGGTTCGGGAGGTTACTGCGAGTTTCCCATCTTCATTCTTTTTTTTGCAGAAAAAGAGTGCATGTTTACCGTGCCAACTCAATTCGAATCCATTTTGTATTTTTTTCGGGCAGGATCCATTTTGTATTCGAATACAAATCTATATACATCATTTTTTATATATACTTTCAAAAGCACAACAACCTTTATACATAAATATGGTTTACAAATGGCGTCATCTTAGATTCATAAGGTTGAATCCATCTTAATTTGAATTTTCAAATATTTGAAACCACTTTATGTTGAAATCCAATGTATGCATTCCTTGCTAACTGTCTCCAATTAATGTGTGTTTCATGCGGGGGGTTTTTTCACTTCTCAAACACGTATAATGTGTTTGACACACACACACACAACATGTAGTGTAATCCTGTTTAGACATTAATTGCATATAAACAATGCATTGCCTCTAATTAAAGAAATATGGATCAATAATATTGAATAACTAAATAACATTACACGTATCCCCAAATTCAAATGGATATGCATGTTTGATAGACCAATTTTTGTTATGATATTATTGATGTCCTGGTCTCTAGTTCAAATTTTTTAATCCGCTTTAATCCTTATATTCGTCTCATATAGCTATCATTCATGACTTATATCTTTCTCTAGACATGTACGCCTTCATCATCGCCCGGGTATCTCTTGTGCTACTTGATATGTCTCCAACGTATCTACTTTTCCAAACACTTTTGCCCTTGTTTTGGACTCTAACTTGCATGATTTGAATGAAACTAACCCGGACTGACGCTGTTTTCAGTAGAACTGCCATGGTGTTGTTTACTGTGTAGAAAACAAAAGTTCTCGGAATGACCTGAAAATCCACGGAGATAACTTTTGGAAAATATAGAAAATACTATCAAAAGAATCAAGGCCAGGGGGCCCACACCCTGTCCACGGGGGTGGGAGCGCGCCCCCTCCCCCTGGGCGCACTCCCATGTCTCATGGGCCTCCTGATGCTCCACTGACCTCAACTCCAAGTCTATATATTTCCTTTCGCGGAGAAAAAAATCAGAGAGAAAGTTTCATCATGTTTTACGATACGGAGCCACCGCCAAGCCCTAATCTCTCTCGGGAGGGCTGATCTGGAGTCCATTCGGGGCTCCGAAGAGGGGGATTCGCCGCCGTCGTCATTGTCGGTGTCAAAACCGGCGGATCTTGGGTAGGGGGTCCCGATCTGTGTGTCTAAGGCTAATGGTAACAGGAGGCAAGGGACACGATGTTTTACCCAGGTTCGGGCCCTCTCGATGGAGGTAAAACCCTACTTCCTGCTTGATTGATCTTGATGATATGAGTATTACAAGAGTTGATCTACCATGAGATTGTAGAGGCTAAACCCTAGAAGCTAGCCTATGATGATTATGATCGTTCCTCTATGGACTAAACCCTCCGGTTTATATAGACACCGGAGGAGGCTAGGGTTTACATAGAGTCAGTTACAAAAAAGGAGATCTAATATCCTAATCGTCAAGCTTGTCTTCCACGCAAAGCAGAGTCCCATCCGGACACGGGACGAAGTCTTGAGTCTTGTATCTTCACGGTCCAACAGTCCGGCCAAAGCATATAGTCCGGCTGTCCGGATACCCCTGAATCCAACACTCCCTCAGTAGCCCCTGAACCAGGCTTCAATGACGATGAGTCCGGTGCGTAGATTGTCTTCGGCATTGCAAGGCGGGTTCCATCTTCGAATACTCCAAAGCAGATTAAGGATTGTGTCCGGCTCTGTGAGATAATTTCCGCACACCACCGTAGAGAGCATAACACTTCACAAATTTGATCTGCTGACAATATTTTTTTACGATGTGCCCTTATGCCATGGCCTGGCCCAACATGAACCGGTTTTTTCTTGGCCTGCCTCGATACGCGTTGCGAGGCGGTTTCATTGGCACGTCTTGCCAAAGTAGAGATCGTGTTCCCCTTACCGCGGGATCCTCCATCAATATGGGTGCGTGCAACCCCACGACACCTGTTGGCGGACTCCGTGTTTTTAGGTAAGTCCCAAGCGGTTACGCTGAGGACGCTTGATATTCACCCCCTTTATAGAGGGGCCGAGGCCTATCCCTCTTTCTTACCACGCTTGCGCCTTTTCGCATCTCGAGTTCCAACACCCGAAGCCCAAGCTTAAGCACTTCGGATCTTCAATCATGTTCGGATCCAACCTTCAAGGCCGGTGGATGGCCTCCTCTGTCACAGAGGAGGACATTGCGAAGCTTAGGGAGGTTAGATATCTGACCGCCGACATCAGGCACAGGCTTCCTGCTCCAGGGCAGGTCATCCCTACTCCCGAGCCCATCGAGAGTGTCGTATTTGTTTCCCACTTCCTTCGCGGCTTAGGCTTCACCCTTGATCCCTTTGTAAGAGGGCTCATGTTCTATTACGGGCTAGATTTTCATGATCTAGCTCCGGACGCCATCCTTCACATCTCGTCATTCATCGTCATGTGTGAAGCCTTCCTTCACATCACCCCGCACTTCGGCTTATGGCTCAAGACCTTCAATGTGAAGCCGAAGATGATTGAGGGGCGACACGCGGAGTGCGGAGGTGCTGTAATAAGCAGGAACGCCGACACCCCATGGCCAGAGGGCTTCTTCCCGGAGGTGTCCGATCTATGGAAGCATAGGTGGTTTTATGTCACGGCTCCTAGAGGCACAAAGTGGGTGGCTGCCCCTGACTTCCGTTCGGGCCCTCCACCTCAACTGGCGTCATGGGCCAATGTGGGACTGGATTGGAGGCCTGCCAATGATGTACCAACATTGCAGAGCCGCATTCGAGAGCTTCTTGAGAGGGACATTAGCCTTGTCAGCATAATTCAGGTAATGCTAGTCCAAAGGATCTTGCCGTGCAAACATCGGCCTCTCCGGATGTGGGAGTTCAATCCGGAAGGTCCACGGACTATTCTGCACTTCTTCGGAATGACACTCGAAGGGATGTGTAAGTTATTCTTCGGACCACAAGTAAAGTGTCCGGACACCATCGAGGATGCCGGCCTGAGCTGCAACCACCCAGATACCCGAGTAAGTAACCCAGAAACCGAACACTTCGTTTATATTTATCCTAACATTATTCTAAAAACCATTCGCGGCCAGGAATGGCTGAACAAGGCGGAGATAATCAGGTGTCCGGCGCCACTTCCCGAAGGCTCGCCTATTCCTACCATAGCCAAGATGCTTAGTCATGTGCTAAGTCAAGTGCCCTCAGGGAAAGACGAAGGGAAGAACAGAGAAGCAGAACTTCACACATTGCACATCCAAACCGGGGGAATTACTACCTCTACGAAGGAGGATAGTCAGGGAGGGGAATCTAGGGTCTCCTCCTCCCGCGGGAAGAAGAGGGCCGTCTCCAAAGACTTGGAGATGGAGGTGCCCAGACAAGGGAAGAAAACTTCACCAGGGGGCCCTGCCCCAAAGGGTGTCCTCACCGCGCCATGCCCGCAAACGGCCCAGCCCTCAGCCGAGCTGTAAGTTAATCGTAAATACAAAGCTGCTGCTCCCTCCTCTGAGAACAATAACCAGGATCCATCCTTTGCAGTCCGGCTAGCAGCTCTTATCGACAGAGTTCGTCTTCGGGGGATCTCCTTCCGAAGATGATGGAGAGTGAAACCCCACCAGCCTCTCCGCATTATGGGGCGGGCGACCCCGAGGTGTCGTCACGGAGGAGTCCAGATCTGCCAAGGCCAGAAGCTAGTACTTCGGCTTCCCTGAGCCCGGAGCGTTCGGCTCCCATGGGGGGTGATAAGAAGGGTCCGGCACAGTTCGGCTACCGGCCGGACACGCTGACGGGCCTTCTAGAGCAAGCTGCTCTCTCGGAGGATCACCGTTCATTAATGAGCACGATGCTTGAGAAGATTTCATCCGCCACAAGTGGGTTGAATGAAGCTTTTACGAGCCTGCTTAGAGGCTTTGAGGTATGTAATGAAATACGTGATCTTGATTGTGGCGCACGCGCTAGGTGTGCTCCGTATGGATAGTAGCCCCTGAGACTCTGGTTGCCAGCCCTAGGCGGCAAATGGAGGATTACATTGTTGAGTATGATTGCACTATATTCATACGCAGGTGGCTAAGGGTCCGATAGCCGATCGGTCCGTTGAAGTAGCCGAACTGAGGCGACATATTGAAGTTGTGGATGCCGATATCACACTTGTGAACGAGCAGCTTAACAAGTCACAAAGTATGTGATCTGCTTTCCTTATTTTTTATAGGAAATATTAAGAGGAGCATAATGTTAATGTGATATGCATGGAGTGTAGGCGGAGCTGCTACCGTGGAGGCCCCGAGGGCGGAACTTTCCCTAGCCAAGGAACAAGCCCGGGCTAGCAATGCGACAGCCCTAAAGGCGGCCGAAGAGTTGAGAGCCGAACAGGCTGCTCATCACTGAAGCGAAGGTAAAATAGCCGAGATGGCTGTGGAGCTGAAAAATGCCGCCAACCGGTATGAGCGCCTTGAAAAAGAGAATCAGGCTAATTCTGCTGACCTGAAGAAGGCCCTTGATGCGGCCAAGGAGACGCGTTCCTAAATTAGGGATGCGCGGGAGGAGCTTCGACAGGCCGGAGAAATCGTGGCTGGAAACCCCTATTTGTTGCGGATAAAGTTCTTAGATCCAAAGTACGCTCCTCTAGATCTACACTAGAGCCCTGCAGACGCGTATGCGGATCTGGCGAAGAGTATGGCTGATGCGGCCAAGTTTTTAGAGGGTCAAAAAGATAATGAAGTGGAAAAGCTGTTCGGGTCGCAATTCAGTGCTCCAACGCGCCCGTTGCCATTGAGTGAGAGGATGGCTGCTGTGGCCGAGCTCCATAGGTTGTCCGGTCTTGCAATGAGGTCTGTAATAGACCATCCATGGCCGAAGGGGCCAAAGTCGGACAGTTATTTTGGTTTAGTGCAACAATTCCTTGGTGTCGTATCGCGAATCGATGCCATGAAAAGGTCGGCGTGCATAGAGGGTGCACGGATGGCTCTTGCCCGTGTTAACGCATATTGGACAGATATGGAGGCCACCATCATTGCGACCCAGAATCCGGCGGGAAGCCAGGATCCAGCCGAGCACTACTTGGAGCAGGTAACAAAAGGTGCTCGTTTAATAGAGGCTTAGTGCTCGAAGAATGTCATGTTCGAGTGACAAATTATTTCATTGTAAAAACAATTTTATTTTAATTATGGAGGCTATGTTTATACTTTTCTCCCGAAAGTGTTATTGTGCCTCCTGTGCGGCCGTTTGATGTATGTATGTAATCTGAAAGCTAGCAGTCGTTGGCTTCACCCCCACGCATACAATGCGGGGGTGCTCGCAAGAATATGCGTAATCACACTTGATCCAACGTCTTGGTCCATTAAGGAGGTGATCGCACGTCGAACTAGGCAACCAGACTATATAGCTTTAACACTTTCACTTAGCCATAGGATTTTGACGGTGGGGCTACTATGTAGCCCCTGGTACCTTTGCGTGCATCCGAATACGGCCGCGTGTGTACATGACCAGGAAACGGTCCTTCGTTAATGCGGAGGAATCATAAAGATTCCGATGAGTCCTCGAGTGGTTGACCAGTCTCTCGCTATATCATGACAGTCAGTTTTCGGCTTTATCTACTGAGGTGCTCATCCGGAATAACCAGGGCACAATCACAGTAGTTCTCCTTTGGCTGCCTTAGCCGATAAGAACGGAACGTAAGGCAGCAAACCCAGGAGCCGGGCAAACCCAACATTTGACCAAAGACATGATTCAGAGCTGATGCATATAAGGCCAAACTCGCGACGCCGAACACTCCCGAAGGTATTCGGACTTTAGAACATATACTGGGCTGGATAACACCCTTTATTATGAACCCTGTATTTCCAGGTACGTGCATTAGTCTGTCATGGCGAAATGCCAATAACGGCAGTGTCCCCTGTGGGTGTAGTACCCATGGGATCTGTGGGCAACAAGAGACAATAAAGAAGGTACACAGGGGCTTAATATAAAGAGAAACCTTTGAGCGGGGCCCTACTGCATGTCTGCGCCTTTGTCTCTATTGTGCCGTGTCCTGGGAGGGTATCGCACAAATGGTGTCTGTAAAAAGGAAAACTCATGTAGAAGAGTATGACGTAAGCGTGCGAAGAGTTGGCTATTATCAATGGATAGTAGAAGTGTAAGACATTGGCATGTTAATAAGGTCAAGAAAAAAGGTGGGCTTTATTAAATATCTGTAGCCCCTGGTGTCCTCTATGGGATTACATGTATAGCGCCCAGCTCAGGTTTATCCGTGTCCGTGGTCTTAACAACAGATCATGCGTTCTGATATTAGATGCCGCTTAGTGTCCGGCTGCTAGAGCCGTCGCATACTCTTCCGCGCGTAAGGAACGCTCTGTATTTCCATTAACGGTGATGACGCCACGTGGACTGGGCATCTTGAGTTTAAGGTAGGCATAGTGCGGTACTGCGTTGAAGCGGGCGAAGGCCGTTCTCCCGAGCAGTGCAGGATAACCACTTTGGAGGGGGGCGATGGTGAAGAGTAGTTCTTCGCTTCTGAAGTTGTCTGGGAAACCGAATGTCACCTCTAGTACGAGGGAGCCCCTGCAGCGAGCTTCAATGCCTGGTATCACCCCTTCAAAGGTGGTGTTACTTTGGTTGATTCTGGATGGGTCTATCCCCATCCTGTTGACAGTGTTCTGGTATATTAGATTGAGACTACTGCCGCTATACATGAGGACGCGAGTGAGATGGTATCCGCCGATTATTGGGTCGAGCACCAAGGCAGCTGATCCTCCATGCCGCATACTAGTCGGGTAGTCCCTGTAATCGAAGGTGATCGGGCAGGCCGACCAGTGGTTAAGTTTGGGGGCGACGGGTTCTACAGCGTATGCGTCTCTGAGCGCGCGTTTGTGCCTTCTCTTGGGTATGTGAGCAGCATGGATCGTGTTTACTGTTTTTGCCTCTGGTGGGAATTTTTTCTGTCCCCCGGTGTTCAGCTGGCGAGGCTCGTCCTCGTCTTCACTTGGTGTTTCCCTTCCCTTGTGTTCGGCATTTAACTTGCCGGCCTGCTTAAAGACCCAACATTCTCTGTGAGTGTGGTTCGCAGGTTTTTCGGGGGTGCCATGAATTTGGCACAGTCTATCCAGGACTTTGTTCAGGCCAGACGGTCCCTCTTTGCTGCCTTTAAATGGCTTCTTTTGTTGACCGGGTCGAGAGCCCCTGAATCCGGCATTGACCGTTGTGTTGTCCGGACTTTCTTCCTTGTTTTGACGTTTGTTTTTATTGTGCCATGGCTTCCTGTTGCCATCCCTGATGCCTGGGTCGCTGGTGCCTCTACGGGCCAACCAGTTGTCTTCACCCGCGCAAAAGCGGGTCATAAGGCTTGTTAAGGCTGCCATTGTCCTCGACTTTTCTTGGCCGAGGTGTCTGGCGAGCCACTCATCCCGGATACTGTGCTTGAAGGCCGCTAGGGCTTCGACATCCGGACAATCGACAATTTGATTCTTCTTAGTGAGGAATCTATTCCAAAGCTTGCAGGCAGACTCTCTGGGCTGTTGAATTATGTGACTTAAATCGTCAACGTCTGGAGGTTGGACATAGGTTCCTCGAAAATTGGCCCTGAAAGCATCCTCAAGTTCCTCCCAACTTCCGATTGAGTTTTCGGGGAGGCTTTTCAACCAGTGCCACACTGGTCCCTTCAACTTGAGGGGAAGGTATTTGATGGCATGGAGGTCGTCCCCACGAGCCATGTGGATGTGAAGGATAAAATCCTCAATCCAGACCCTGGGGTCTGTCGTTCCGTCATATGGCTCTATGTTCACGGGTTTGAAACCCTGTGGAAATTCATGGTCCAGTACCTCTTCGGTGAAGCACAGAGGGTGAGCGGCCCCTCTGTATCTGGACATGTTGTGGCGTGCTGTCGACTGTTGTTGTGTCCGGTGCTGATTCCAAACTGGTACTCGATCAGTCTGATCGTTTTGGTGACCATAATCCTGCACCGGAGCATGTCCTCTAGATCCATAGATGGACCTGGTCGCCCCGACTTTTTTATACAGGAGCTCATGTAAATCGTGTGCGGCGTCGGTAGCTGCTCTATTGTGGTCATGAAGTGGTTGGTCCGGCCTACTGGCCGTATTGTTCTTCGGTGGAACGGCCTCATCATTGAATTCTGGCAGCAGCTTGCGCTTTGGATAGCTCTTTGTGTGGCGATCGTCACCGTATTTTTCTTCATTGTCTAGCACTTTATTCCATCTGCGGTTGAGCGTTTCCTGTGCAGCCTTAAGCCTTTGCTTCTGCTTCTTTAGACTTCTCGCAGTGGCCATAAGCCTTCTATGGAGGTTATCTCGTTCCAAACATTTTTCTGGAATGATGAATGCATCGTCGTCCGGACTGTGCTCCTCTCCCGGGGCAGGATGATGAGTTTGGCCCTCGGGATCACTGTGATCGGGCGTCTGCTCCGGGCTGTGTTCGGCGTGACCTGGCTCATCTTGCTCCATTGCTGGGTCCATATGGTCGTTGTTGCCTTTGGAGTTGACTGGGGTGTCGATCTTTCTAGCGCTGTTATCGTTGTTTTTACTGTGGCTGGACTTAGAGCGGCGTCTGCGCCGTCGTTTTGGCTTTTGTCCGGGAGTTTTATCCTCCGTTTTGTCGCCATCATCCTCCTTAGGTGTGTCCACCATGTATATATATCATATGATGAGGTGGCGGTCCAGCGCCCCGTGGGCGGTGGTTCAGAATCGTCCCCTGCGCCGACGTCCGTACCGTTGGTGTCATCGGAGTCAAAGTCAAGCATGTCTGTTACATCGTTGACAGTGGCTATGAAGTGGGTGGTGGGTGGGGAACGAATTTCTTCGTCGCCTTCTTCCCCCTCAAGCCGGACATAGTTCGGCCAAGAGTCTCTTGACAAAGAGAGAGACCTTAGTGAATTCAGCATGTCACTGAGGGGCGAGTGCTGGAAGATATCCGCAACAGTGAATTCCGTTACCGGAGCCCAACCAGAATCGGCAGGCTCGGGGGCGCGCGGTCTGGAGCCTGTAGCCGGACACAAGTCCGGGGGTCCGGAGACACAGGCTTCCTTGGAGGTGAGGTCTGTGTTCGGCTCTACCGCCGATGAGTGTGCGGCCTCTGGGGCGGGGTCCATCCACCCGTCCTTGGACGACGCAATCTGCCCAGGATTTAGGTCCGGAGCCCCTGCAGGTGCGATATCTCGAGTATGGTCTGACAGCAGGTCTAAGCCGTGCTCATCGTGACTGCTCGGCGCTCCTGGCGTAGGCCCAAATCCGTTGAAGATCAAGTCTCCGCGGATATCAGCCGTGTAGTTCAAGTTTCCGAACCTGACCTGATGGCCAGGGGCATAGCTGTCGATCCGCTCCAGATGGCCAAGCGAATCGGCCCGCAGTGCGAAGCCGCCAAACACGAAGATCTGTCCGGGGAGAAAAGTCTCACCCCGGACCGTGTTGTTGATGATCGAAGGAGCCATCGAGCCTTGCAGCGACGACACAGAGGAACTCTCAATGAAAGCACCAATGTCGGTGTCAAAACCGGCAGATCTTGGGTAGGGGGTCCCGATCTGTGCGTCTAAGGCTAATGGTAACAGGAGGCAAGGGACACGATGTTTTGCCCAGGTCCGGGCCCTCTCGATGGAGGTAAAACCCTACTTCCTGCTTGATTGATCTTGATGATATGAGTATTACAGGAGTTGATCTACCACGAGATCGTAGAGGCTAAACCCTAGAAGCTAGCCTATGATGATTATGATCGTTCCTCTATGGACTAAACCCTTCGGTTTATATAGACACCGGAGGAGGCTAGGGTTTACACAGAGTCTGTTACAAATAAGGAGATCTAATATCCGGATCACCAAGCTTGTCTTCCACGCAGAGAGTCCCATCCGGACACGGGACGAAGTCTTGAGTCTTGTATCTTCATGGTCCAACAATCCGGCCAAAGCATATAGTCCGGCTTTCCGGATACCCCCTAATCCAGGACTCCCTCAGTCATCATCAACCATCCTCCATCACCAATTTCATGATGCTCACCGTCGTGCGTGAGTAATTCCATCGTAGGCTTTTTGGACAGTGATGGGTTGGATGAGATTTACCATGTAATCAAGTTAGTTTTGTTTGGGTTTGATCCCTAGTATCCATAATTTCTGAGGTTGATGTTGCTATGACTTTGCTATGCTTAATGCTTGTCACTAGGGCCCGAGTGCCATGATTTCAGATCTGAACCTATTATGTTTTCATTAATATATGTGAGTTCTTGATCCTATCTTGCAAGTCTATAGTCACCTATTATGTGTTATGATCCGACAACCCCGAAGTGACAATAATCGGGATACTTCTTGGTGATGACCGTAGTTTGAGGAGTTCATGTATTCGCTAAGTGCTAATGCTTTGATCTGATTCTCTATTAAAAGGAGGCCTTAATATCCCTTAGTTTCCATTAGGACCCCACTGCCACGGGAGGGTAGGATAAAAGATGTCATGCAAGTTCTTTTCCATAAGCACGTATGACTATATTTGGAATACATGCCTACATTACATTGATGAACTGGAGCTAGTTCTGTGTCACCCTATGTTATAACTATTACATGAGGAATCGCATCCGACATAATTATCCATCACTGAACCAATGCCTACGAGCTTTTCACATATTGTGCTTTGCTTATTTACTTTTCCGTTGCTACTGTTACAACTACTACAAAACTGCTATCTTTATTTTTGCCGCTGTTACCATTACTATCATACTACTTTGCTACTAAATACTTTGCTGCATATACTAAGTTATCCAGGTGTGGTTGAATTGACAACTCAACTGCTAATACTTGAGAATATTCTTTGGCTCCCCTTGTGACGAATCAATAAATTTGGGTTGAATACTCTACCCTCGAAAACTGTTGCGATCCCCTATACTTGTGGGTTATCAAGACTAATTTCTGGCGCCATTGCCGGGGAGCATAGCTCTATTCTTTGATTCACTTGGGATTTATATCTGCTGATCACTATGAAGAACTTGAAAGATGCAAGAACTAAGATTTTTCCCTCAACTACGAGGGGAGGTAAGGAACTGCCATCTAGCTCTGCACTAGATTCTCCTTTCGTTATGAGTAAGCTTGCGGCACCTAAACCTGCTACTGCTATGAATTCTGATATGTCACATGTTATTGATGATGCCAGTTCTGCTATGCATGATACTTATGATGAAACTACTTCTATGCTTGATACTACTTTGCCATTAGGTGAATTTCTAGATGAACAACTTGCTAGGGTTAGAGAGAATGCAATTATAGATGATGAAATTATTGATGATAGTGATGATGAAGGTTCTCCCCCTAGTATGAGTTGCCTGTTGTTCCTGAGGGTTATGTTATGGATGAAGAAACTGCTAGAGATCTTTTTGCTTGCAACGATAGATCTGATCTTAATAAATTACTAGCTAAACTTAAATAGAAAACTCTGAATGCTAGAATGAAATATGACCCAGCTTTTGCTACTTCACCTATCTTTGTTACTGATAAGGATTATGAATTCTCTGTTGATCCTGAGATAATTACTTTGGTTCTGATCCTTTTTATGGCTATGAATCTGAAATTGTTGTGGCACATCTTACCAAGTTGAATGATATAGCCACCCTGTTCACTAATGATGAGAAGTCTCGCTATTATTATATCCTTAAGATATTCCCGTTCTCATTAAAGGGTGATGCTAAAACTTGGTTTAATTCTCTTGATCCTGGTTGTGTGCGTAGTCCCCAGGATATGACTTATTACTTCTCTGCTAAATATTTCCCTGCTCATAAGAAACAAGCTGCCTTGCAGGAAATATATAATTTTGTGCAAATCAAAGAAGAGAGTCTCCCACAAGCTTGGGGGAGGCTTCTCCGATTACTTAACGCTTTTCCTGATCATCCTCTTAAGAAAAATGAAATACTTGATATCTTTTATAATGGACTAACCGATGCTTCCAAGAATTACTTGGATAGTTGTGTTGGTTGTGTTTTCAGGGAAAGAACAGTCAACCAAGCTGAATTGTTATTGAATAATATGTTGACTAATGAAAATAATTGGACTCTTCCTGGGCCAATTCCTGAGCCAATCGCTGAGCCAATTGAGCCAACTCCTGAGCCTATTCCTAAACTAACTCCGAAGAAGAGGGGGGGTTCTATTTCTCAGTCCTGAAGATATGCAAGAGGCAAAGAAATCAATGAAAGAAAAAGGTATTAAAGCTGAAGATGTTAAGAATTTACCTCCTATTGAAGAAATACATGGTGTTAATATACCGCCTGTTGAAGAAACACATTCTCTTGATAACCCGACATAGGTAGTAAAGGTAAATTCTCTCTATAGATATGATAAAGTTGAAATCCCGTCTACTAAATTTCATAGCCCATGTGTAGATGAATTTGATGACTTTATGGCTAGACAAGAAAGTTTTAATGCTTATGTTGGTAGAGAGTTAAATAGTAATGCTTTCATGATAGGATGCTTGAGTGATTATATGGCTAGAGTTAAAGGTGAACTTAAACTCATTAGCAAATATGCTTCTATGGTTACCACTCAAGCTGAGCAAGTATATAAAGCTCAAAGTGATTTGCTAGATGAATTAAATAATAAACATGATTTTGCTGTTAGAGTGGCTACTAGAACTGGTAGAATGACTCAGGAACCTTTGTATCCTGAAGGCCACCCTAAGAGAATCGAGCAAGATTCTCAGAGAAGTAATTTAGATGCACCTAGTCCTTCTAAAAAGAAGAAAACGAAAAATGATAGGACTTTGCATGCTTCTAGTGAACCTGTTATAGACACACCTGAGAATCCCAATGATATCTCTATTTCTGATGCTGAAACACAATCAGGTGATGAACATGAACCTAGTGATAATGTTAATGATAATGTTCATGTTGATGCTGAACCTGGCAATAATAATGTTGTAGAGATTGAACCTGCTATTGATCTTGATAACCCACAATCAAAGAATCAATGTTATGATAAGAGAGATTTTGTTGCTAGGAAGCACGGTAAAGAAAGAGAACCATGGGTTCAGAAACCCATGCCCTTTCCTCCTAAACCATCCAAGACAAAGGATGATGAGGATTTTGAGTGCTTTGCTGAAATGATTAGACCTATCTTCTTACGTATGCGCTTAACTGATATGCTTAAAGTAAATCCTTACTCTAAATATATGAAGGATATCATTACAAATAAAAGAAAGATACCGGAAGCTGAAATTTCCACCATGCTTGCTAATTATACTTTTAAAGGTGGAATACCAAAGAAACGAGGAGATCCAGGAGTACCAACTATACCATGCTCCATTAAAAGAAACTATGTTAAAACTGCTTTATGTGATGTTGGAGCCGGTGTTAGTATTATGCCTCTCTCTTTATATCATATACTTGAATTGAATAAGTTGACACCTACTGAAATATCCTTGCAAATGGCTGATAAATCAACTACTATACCTGTCGGTATTTGTGAGGATGTGCATGTTGTGGTTGCAAATGTCACTATCTTAACGGACTTTGTTATTCTTGATATTCCTGAGGACGATAGTATGTCGATTATCCTTGGTAGACCCTTTTTGAATACTGCAGGGGCTGTTATTGATTGCAACAAAGGCATTGTCAGTTTTCGTGTTAATGGTAATGAGCATACGGTACACTTTCCGAGGAAACAACCTCAAGTTCATAACATCATATCTATTGGAAAAATTCCAACTATCATTATTGAAAGTTTTGAATTTCCTCTTCCTACTGTCAAGAAAAAGTATGATATTCTTATTGTTGGGGATGTGCATATCTCCATTGAGGTAACCTAGTGTTATTCGAAATTTCTCCGGTTCCATGTTATTCGGAATGAGTTTGTTAACAAGACTTGATCAACCATGTTAGTGGATTCATTTTGATGATCATGAGATGGATGAAACTAGAAGGCACAACCTTCTGTACCCTCTTTTTACTTTCTGTTATTTAAAATAAATAAAGAAAAAATAGTATTATCTATCTGTTTTCTGAATTATCCATGCAAAAAAAATCACGAAATAAAAGTTCTCCAAATGCCCTACAAATTTAGTATGATTTTTTATGGAATATCTGAGGATTTTAGGCACTGAGAACACAGCAGGGGGGCAAGCACCTGGACACGAGGGTAGAGGGCGCGCCCACTCCCCCTGGGCGCGCACCCCTGTCTTGTGGGACCACGGTGGCCCCCTCCACTTATTCCTGCACCCACACACTCCATCTTCCTCCCAAAAAATCCCCATCCAGCTCAAGCACGAGTTCTAGCTCATTTTGCTGCAATTTTTGATCTCCTTGCTCAAAGCTCCATTCACAAAACTGCTTTGGGAGATTGTTGCTTGGTATGTGACTCCTCCATTGGTTCAATTAGTTTTTGTTCTAGTGCTTTATTCATTGCAAATTTTTGCTACATAGGTGACCCTGTTCTTGAGCTTGCATGTCAAATTTATGAGGTCCCAAGTAATTCTAATGCATGATATAGGCTCTAGGCACTTGTGGGAGTAGTTGTTATCAATCTTGTTTAGTTTGATTCACTTCTACTTTGAAGTTACCAAAAATTTCAAAAAAAATCAGAGGAAGAAATATGTCCAGGAGAATGTACCAAGGTGGTTCCTCAACAAAGAGAGGACCCAGGCGTGCTATGCGTGAGCAAGACGATGAACCACCAAGGGAAGCTGAGGTGCGGTCTTGTGAGTGGTCGTCAGAAGAGTTTATGCTCAATGCAGGCATCAAGGATGAATTTTACGCATATGTGCGTAATGTTGATCTTGAGGACTTCATACAAGATAAGTGTCCTCAGTACTACCAATTGACTGATTCATTTGTGAGAAGGTTTAAATTTACATCTTCGCCTAATTCTTAGAATGTCCTGCTTGATATTTATGATGAATCTTATACCATGGACTTAGAAGATTTTACTACTACTTGCAAACTCCCGCAGTGGGGCAATGTTATTGAACCCCGCAAATCTGAATATAAAGACTTTCTCGCTAGTATCACTGTGGGAGAATCTAGAGACATAGCACAAGCTACCATAGGGAGCATTCATTTTCCTGCTATACATTATTTTGCTCTTTTCATTGGTAGAAGCATTAATGGTAAAGATCAAGCATGTCACATGCACCACTAGGAAAAGGGCTATAGATAATATGGACATTAATGGCGCACCACACATGTGGTGCATCACTACTATATACTAATGGCGCACCATGTGTTGGTGCGCCATTAGTGTCCAAATACTAATGGCGCACCACATCCACGGTGCGCCACTACTAACAATTTTTTTTCAAAACTAGTAATAGCGCACCAGGGGATAGTGTGCCATTACTAGTTAAACTAGTAATGGTGCACCACGCCATCGGTGCGCCACTACTATTTTTTGTCATTTTTTTTATTTTTTTAAAAAACTAGTAATGGCGCACCGTGTGTGTGGTGCGCCATTACTAGTTAAGCTAGTAATGGCGCACCACTCCCACGGTGCGCCGCTACTAATTTTTTTCAAAAAAAATTCAATTTTTTTCTTCAAAACTAGTAATGGTGCACCGTGGGTGTGGTGCGCCATTACTAGCTTAACTAGTAATGGCGCACCACTCCCACGGTGCGCCATTACTAACTTGGCCCAAAAATTCCACCGAATGCACCCCCCTAGACCGCCTTTTCAGTTTAAAAAAATAAAATAAAATGATGGAAATGTCAAAAAAATAAAAGAAAATAAGTTTCCCATGTGATGTGTGGTCTACTTGTTGGGAAAATTTACAAATATGAATTTTGACTTTATTTGCAAAATCTCTCTGGAATTTGTAAAATGGGCATAACTTTTGCATACGAACTCGGATTAAAAAGTTTTTATATGAAAATTATCTACTCGAAAAGTTACATCCGAATTTAACAGGGGGGGACCCCGTTAAACATTTTCAAAATCCTCAAAAACCCTAACAAAAAAGTTATGGGGCTTTTAAGATCTAAAGGGGAAAATGGAAAAAAAATTCAAACTTACTAGTGGTGCACCATTAGGTGCGCCACTAGTAACAGAAAAAAAGTGGTTTCGAAAAAAAATGGATTTTTTTTTCAAAAAATGATACGTAATATGACCGGGAAGTTTGAAATATTTTTCAAAATTTCATCATACTCATGAACATGAACAAAGTCCTAGACATCAACAAGGTTTAATAGGACTGATATGATAGATATATCAACAAGTGCTTGTTAAGTGAGGTGGTGCTGGGGTTGGATAGAACTGCGAAGTTAAGCGTGCTCGGGTTGGAGTAGTGTGAGGATGGGTGACCTTTCGGGAAGTTTGACCACTTAGTGCGATTTCTGAAAAAAATTTTGATTTTTTTAGTAATGGCGCACTTCTATGTGGTGCGCCATTACTAAGTCAGATAGTAATGGCGTACCCTGTGATATACTAATGGCGCACTACAGGTGCGCCACTAGCAGGCCTTTTCCTAGTAGTGATGTGTGTCCCTGATCTTTGTGTCCTCAAGAGTGTTGTTTTAGGTAATAAAGATTACAACTTGGGCAATAGTTGCACGTAGGTTGCATAATAATGGTATATCTGGAGATTTATTTGGAGGAATTTATGTGACCCGCGTTGCTAATTATCTTGGTATATCTCCACGCGAGGGTGATATAGAGTTGCCTGCCGCTTATTTAGATTTTGACGCTATGGTCAGGCACCATTTTCTTGTGAGGAATGAATAATTCCTCTAGTATCGACTAATCTTTGACAGACGTCGCGTTGTCCATGTTACTCTCCCTCCTCCTTCCCTTTTTGATTACCAAGCAAAACAAAGATATGTTGTCACCAGGGAGGAGGCAGCCGAACACGAGGGGAGAGCAGAGGTAGCTCGCCAACATGCCACAGCCCAGGAGGCATTGGCTACTGCATCTCAGTACGACCCAGTTATAACTTTGGATATCAGCCAGGCTATCCTTGGCATTAGACCAACTTAGGCCAAAAGCCTAAGCTTGGGGGAGTACGTATTTCTCATCGACTTTACATTCATGTTCACACACTATTCTAGTTGTCGGTGCTCATACTCTTTCATTGTATTATTCATGCTAGTTTTATTTATTTATTTTTCTAGCTTTCTTGTTGTGTGTTTGATAAACCTTAAGAAAAAAAATAGTTAGTTTAATTTCCATGCTTGTAGTAATAATTAAAAAGAAAACCCAAAAAGATTTCTCATTCTTCTTTTTACTTGTTGGGAGCTTTCCCGTGTAAATAGTTTTATTTCTTTTCTTTCCTTTGGGGGTCGAGAGGAGAAGACCATAATGAAAATGTTTAGTGGCTCTCATATGCATGATTGTTTATTTAACTTAGAGCCCATATTACTTTGTCTTCTCTCTTGAATTGAATGCTTGCAGATTCCAGCTTAGTCCAATGCACGTGCACTATTATTATTATACACACCATTCGGTCGTGCAAGTGAAAGGCAATAATGACGATATATGATGGACTGATTGAGATGAGAAAAGCTAGTACAAAGTCGACCTCTTTTGTTTTTGTAAATATGATGAGTTCATCGTTCCTGATTCAGCTTATTATGAGTAAACATGTTTCCAATGACAATTAGATATCATAGTTACTTATGCCATGCTTAATTAGCCAGGAGCTTATAATGGTTTACCTTGCGTGCCAACATGCTATTAAAATGGTTGTGATGTGGTATGATAGGATGGTATCCTCCTTTGAATGATTCGAGTGACTTGACTTGGCACATGTTCACGCATGTAGTTGAAACAAATCAACATAGCCTTCACGATATTTATGTTCATGGTGGATTATATCCTACTCATGCTTGCACTCGGTGTTGATTAATTTTAATGCATGTTCATGACTGTTGTCGCTCTCTCAGTTGGTCGCTTCCCAGTCTTTTGCTAGCCTTCACCTGTACTAAGCGGGAATACTGCTTGTGCATCCAAACTCCATAAACCCCAAAGTTATTCCATATGAATCCACCATACCTTCCTATATGCGGTATTTACCTGTCGTTCCAAGTAAATTTCTATGTGCCAAACTCCAAAACTTCAAATAAAATTCTATTTTGTATGCTCGAGCAGCTCATGTTTCAACTAGAGATGTCTGTATCTTCCATGCTAGGTGGGTTATTCTCAAGGGGAGTGGACTCCGCTCCTCATTCATGAGAAAATGGCGGGTTGGCATGGAATCTGCAGGCCCTGAGCTGGCTGATGAATCTTCTTGGCGTGGAATTAACAGGCTTCACAAGCCTTCATCAGCTTGATTGCTTCGTTGAGTGCTGTAGGCAAATAAAACCCGCTGCGAAATGCCTTGCCGACGAGGGTCCGTGATGACGAGTGGTGCCCACAGTCTCCATCGTGAATGTCTACCAGCAACTCCTTCCCCTGTTTCCTGGAGATGCAACGCAGGGAAACACCGTTGGGCCGCTTTCGGTAGAGCTCTCCATCTTGGATGCAGCAGGCCGTGGCCTGCTGGGCCACGCATTTCGCGTCCTCTTCTTTCTCTGGTAAAGTCCCTTGCATCAGGTAATCCTTGAGCTCCGCAGTCTAGCATCCTTCCTGAGGCTCCAGCGCCAGGAGCAAGCGTGCTCCTGAGGTCGGGCCACATGCAAGCTTCTGAGGCACGCGCACTACAAAAAAAAGACACATCCGTGACATTTTGGGCCGAACGAATTTTTTTTCTGTCATACATATGACACTTCTATGATGATAATTGTGACAAAACCTGGTATCATCATAGATGTGGTGGGCTCCTACTTCTATGACAAAAAATCATGACAGAAAATGGGCTTTTCATCCTGGGCGGGCCGGAGACGCAGCTGCATGACATTCTTTGGGCCGTCCATGACTGAAAACCCCATGGTAGAAGCGAGGGGGAGGAAAATTTCGGGGAGTTGCCGGTTACGGTGGGAGGTCGGGGGCCGAGCGATGCACGTTTCTCTCGTACACGTACGCGCGTGTGTGCGAGGCGTTGGCTCTAACTGAACCCGAGCGAGGCGTTGGGCTCTAACTGAACCCAAGCGATTGCATTGCAGGCTACGCATTACTGAACCCGAGCGATCGATCGATGGCTGTTAACTGAACCCGATCGAGCGATTCCTTCGCTACTGCTGCTAACTGAAGCCGATCGATTGGATGAACAGTGAGCGTTGTGGGGGGTTTAGATGAACAGTGAGCGGTGGCGTTGCCTCTGGATGAACAGGACCCCGTGGTGTGGAGGGATGGATGAACAGTAGACGGTCGAGGGGTGCCCGTGGAGGGGTGGTTGAACAGGACCCCGTGGTGTGGAGGGCTGGATGAACAGTAGACAGTGGAGGGGTGCCCGTGGAGGGGTGGTTGAACAGTAGCCGGTGGAGTTGCACGCGGTGGAGGCTGGATGAACAGGAGCCCGTGGAGGCTGGAGGAGGTCGACGGTAGCCCGTGGAGGCTGGAGGAGGTCGACGGTGGAGATGAACAGTATCCCGTGGAGTCCTCTTTTGCGGTACCCCACACCCCTCCCGATGAACATGACCCCCATTTCGACCGTAGCGCTCCAACACAAGTTCGTTTCGTCCGTTTTGCGGTACGCCACACCCCTCCCGATCAACAGGACCCCCGTTTCAACCGTATGAGGTTCGTTTCGTCCGTTTTGCGGTACGCCACACCCCTCCCGATCAACAGGACCCCCGTTTCGATCGTAGGAGGTCTTCGTACGTTTTGCGGTACGCCACACCCCTCCCGATCAACAGGACCCCGTTTCGACTGTAGAAGGTCCGTTTCCTCCGTTTTGCGGTACGCCACACCCCTCCCGATCAACGGGACCCCGTTCCGAACGTAGGAGGTCCGTTTCCTCCATTGTGCGGTACGCCAGGCCTCGTTTCCATCGCCTATTCCGTCCAAGCCCTCCCGATGAACACGACCATGTTCTGTTCCAACCCGGCAGGTTGGCTCCCCATGAACACGACAACGACGTTGTTTCTCCGTTCCGACCCAGCCATGTACGTATGCGCGAGTAGGCGTTCGAGACCCTGCCCGTATGTATGTACGTGGTCGTATTTTCTTTCTTGCACCCTCGCCGCTGTACGTACGTGTACATGCTACGTGCGCGCCTCTACTACGACACGTGCACGCCTCTACATCGACCAGTATGTACGTACACGTTCGCGACCAGAATGACAACGCTACGTATGCTTCGACCAGGTGGGTCCTGACTGTCAGACACTTCCTTGCTTACGAAGATGTAGCTGGTGGGTCCCAGCAGTCAGGGGGGCGAATCATTTTTTTGCCCGGACGCACTTCCTTGCGTGCGAAGATGGAGCTGGTGGGTCCCAGCAGTCAGGGGGGCGAATCATTTTTTTGCCCGGACGCACTTCCTTGCGTGCGAAGATGTAGCTGGTGGGTCCCAGCAGTCAGGGGGGCGAATCGTTTTTTTTTGCCCGGACGCACTTCCTTGCGTGCGAAGGTGTAGCTGGTGGGTCCCAGCAGTCAGAGGGGAAACATTTTTTCGCGAAATATGGTGGCTCGTCCGGTGGGTCTCTGCTGTCAGGTGGAGGAATAATTATTTTGCGCGTAATAAGGAGGCACTTCCTTGCTGCGGCCGTGGACCCAGCTGTCAGCCTCTCCACGTACAGTCCATGTCTGATGGAAGCCGTTCCTTGACCATGTTGACCACGCCGCGCCGAGAGCACCACGGCGGTGGACAATGGCAAGGCCTAGGAAGGGGACGATGCGGAGCCGGGGAAGACGCGGCAGTGGATGCCCACGCATAGAGGAGTACGAGGGTTCACTGGTTTGCTGCGATGTGAGGCTACCGTCGCCGCAGAATAACAGGGGGTGTGGGTGAGTAGAGGGATGGACTGGCCAGCGGTGGGAGTAGTAGGGGGCGGTGAGGCCTCCGCCGCATCGCAGCCAGCCACGGGAGGCAGGAGCACGAGGCACGACCGGCGCTGGTTTGGGCGGATGGAGCAAGAAGACCAGAGGTTGAAGAAGCACTACGGCCGTTGGATGGACATCGTACGGCCACTGGAGTTAGAATCATGCATATTGACTAAGTTGACAAAGCCCTCCGTCCCCGTCAACTTAGTAGGCCCACAAGTCAGCTTGCCACTATACTAGGTCCCAGCTAACAGGGGGAGTATTTTTTTTTGTGCGTAATAAGGAGGCACTTCCTTGCGTGCGAATATATAGCTGGTGGGTCCGAACTGTTAGAGCCGGCCGCGGGGAGGAGGGAGCAGGCAGTCCCATCGGCGCTTGTTTGAGCGGCTAGAACAGGAAGAGCAGAGATTGAAGAAGCACGACGGCCGTTGGATGGCCATCCAACAGTCACTGCTTGTGCGTCAACCTTTTTTCTAGGAAAGCCTCAAATCTGTGGAAAACAGCATACAACCCATCTGCCATTATTTTTAATAATTTACAACCCATTTGCTAATTCTTAAGGTTTTTTTTGAAGCCCATATTCTTTTTGTTAGCATTACAGCCCATATTGTGGCCACGATTAAAAAATTATACGAAATTTTGCATATTTCGGTGCGGTCCGAACTGTTTTTAATCCCGAAATTTGGCTCACATTCAAACTGATTTTAAAAATAAATGTATATCAATATAAAATCCAACAAATTCTCCACGCATAAAAATTAATGTAATTTAAAATATCGAAATGAAAAAAGATATTTGAAGCTAATTGCCGGTTTGATGTGTTTTAAAAATGTACAACCCATTTCTCATTACTGATGGGCCATTTTCTCGGCCAGCCGAATGAAAGCTCTCCTCGTCTTGAAAGATTTGCAGCCCAATAGGCCTGACAAAGCGACTTACTGGGCAAATCACAAAAAAACTGGGCTGTGGCCATGGACCCAGCTGTCAGCCTCTCTACGTACAGTACTTTTCCGATGGAATGTCGTTGACCATATTGACCACGCTGCGCCGAGAGCACCAAGGCAGTGGATGACGGCGAGGCCTAGGAAGGGGACGACGCGGCAGTGGATGCCCACGCGGAGAGGAATACGAAGATTCACTGGTTCGGCTGCGGTGTGAGGCTGTCGTCGCCGCAGGGCCTGGCTAGTGGTGGGAGTGGTAGGGGCGATGAGGCCTCAACGGCAGCACAGCCGGCCACTGGAGGCAGGAGCAGGCGGTCTTTCCGGCTCTGGTTTGGGCGGCTGGTGCAAGAAGATCAGCGATTGAAGAAGCAGCAGGACCGTTCGATTCAAATCCAACGGTTACTGCTGCTAGAATTGTTTGTTGACTAAGTTGACAAGCCCTGCGTACGCGTCAACGTAGTAGGCCCATAGGTCAGCCTCCCAACCAGTGCGCCCCAGATGTTAGTGGGAGGAATCATTTTTTTCGCGTAATAAGGAGGCAGTTGATTGCGTGCGGCCTGACCAGCGGAGGGAGTAGGGTGGGCCTGGGAAGCCTGCGCGGTATCACAGCGGGCCACAAGAAGAGGGAGCAGGCAGTCCCGCCGGCGCTAGTTTAGGCGGCTGGAGCAGGAAGATAAGAGATTGAAGAAGCACGTCGGCCGTTGGATGGACATCCAACAGTCACTGCTGCTAGAATCGTGTGTTCACTGACAAAGCCTTGCGTAAACAAGTCAGCCTCAAAATCTGTGGCGTGTACATCCCATTTGCTATTATTTTTATAATTTTTACTCATTTTCTAATTCATATGGAATTTATTGCACCCCGTTTTCCATTTTTAGAATTGCCGGCCATTTTCTGGTCAGTACCAGGGTCAAAAAATTGACTAAATATTTGGGAAATTTTGAAAATTCACAAATTTTTGATAGGGAACGAAATATTCTTAATCCAAAAATTAATAGCCATACTAAAACAAATTTAAAAGTAAATTAGTACTATGTCATGTTAAATCCAATGAAATACGTATAAGATATCAGTGAAGAACAAAAACCAAAAAAAACTAATATCCCATTTGCTATAAATTTTTTGGAATTTTCAACCCCTTTTGATATTACTTTTAACAGACACTAGCAAAGTGGTCCGCTCAATGCGCGGGCTAGGATTTTACGAAGTTGAATTAGAAGATTTTCTTATTTGTTATTTTTGGAAGTAAAATGGAAAGCAATTTTTGAGACATTTTTAAGTATTACAATTTTCGAAACATTATTCTTTGATTTTTTTTGTTCATATATGAATATATTTATTGTCCGTTCATCCTTTATTTGCTAATTATTCATGCCATACTAACTGTACTTTTATGGTCGATTGCATTTCTGAAATCGTATTTTAAATTGTAGTCTTATTATCAACTACATTATTCAAATTGTATTTGTATACTTTTGTTAACATTTTTATCCTATTGTTTAGTTTTTCTCTAAACAAAAATTTGATAACTTATGTAGGATTGGCATGTTTATTTTTGTTTTTTGTAATTTTTTATTTTGAGAAAAATCATCTAAGATTTTGAGACGGATGTAATATTTGTTTACATAGACATGCATCATAGTAGCAAGGGTGATCGTTTGCATTTGTATTGTGCCTAAATAAACAATACTTATATGTAGACATATTTTAATGTTACATACATTGGTTTGAGACATCTAATATGGAATAGAGTAAGTACCTTGATAATGTTTCTTTTGTAGAATAGTATCATGCCCATGGTTGTAGCTATACATATATTATCTTGTGTTATTCTCCTATTAGCTAACCAATCATCATCAGGTAATTTATATTTGACTGGAATAGACATATTACTCTATTTGGACAATAAGCAAATTAATGGTGGTAATTATGTATGCAATCTAACTGTAGTTTTACGTTCGGTTGAATTCTTCAAATTATATTTGTATTTTTCCTATCGCAATTTTTTTTGTATTTTTCTAACATTTTTATCATGTTGCTTTTTGTGTGTGTGTAAAATTGTTCATGTTGTTTTCTTGTAGTCATAGATTAATTAACTAACGCTATGTGATATTGGCACATTTAATTTATTGTTTTTTGTAGTGTAAAAGATTGAGTGTTTTATATACAATACTAAGAAGATTAGGCCCGTAAGGGATTCTTTTTTCTGGTTTTTTTGGATTTTTTTACAGGCTGCTGTAAAAATGACGCGTGGGCTGGGCTGTTCCTCGTCGTTGTTTTTTACTGGTCAAACTTGTCTAGCCTGTTATTCATGAGGATTTTACACGTGGAAGACGCGTGGTGGGCAGGAAACGTGCGTGTGCGATTTCTGTGGTGACACGGTGTCTTCTCGTTTCTTCTTCGTGTGTCCGGTCCTCTTTGGAACCTCCCGCTGCCCACCGCTTTGCTGCTGTACGAGAGTATAAAAGGGTTCGCTTCCTTCTCCGCTTTTCACACATGCATCTCCAGTTACCAATCCCAGCGGCGCCGACGCCAATCCTGTGCTCGCCGTAGGTCACCGTTGGTCTCCCATCTTCCCTAGCGCCGGCCCCCATTGGGAGCCACGCGTAGAGGCCATGAACAAGGCGGGCGGGCGACATAAATCAAGCCGCGGCGGCGTGGTGTTCCCATCGTGACATGTGCTTCTCCCGGCGGCCGAGCGGCTCCTCGACGTCCATGAGGTCCCCCACCTTGGCCTCCTCCACCAGTGTACATCAGGTGCCTCTCGAAGCTTCTGCATGCCTTCTTCACGTCGGCGTCACCACAGGCGAAGTCAACGCCGCTCAAACTATAAAAATTTGTGGTAATAGGTTTCGTCGGCGATGCGAATACTACGGCCGAGCCTAGCTGGGCCTGCAGCGCAAGCACCCGTGCGACTGGCATCGTCAACGCGGCTTCCAACTCGGCGAAGAGGGGCGCACGGCGCGAGATACCGTGTTGTTCTTCTTGTCAGGAGACGTCAATGCGGTGGCCTTGCTGATCTGAGCCTGGATGTTGAGCAACCGCACGGCCATGGTCGACGCGGTACCGGTCATGTCGAGGGACGGCAATAGCGTGCGCACCGCAGTGCGGCCGCTGTCCGCCGAGGAGCTCTACGGGGGACGGTCTGCGATGTCGCCGCGGTCGACATCGGACCCCATGGACATAGCGGCCAGAAGACTGCACGCACAGAGCTCAAGCTGTTGGCGCGGTGGCGGCACCGGCGCTTGCGTCGGAGCAGCTTCGGCTTCAGCGGCTGCCACAGCTGCTGCGCCCTCGGCTAGCCCCTGAAGAGCGCGAGCCCGCCGCTGCACTGGTTGCACTCCCTCTGCATGGTCCACGCGCCGAGTTTTCGACCTCGACCACGCCCAACCGTCCGGTGGCAGCCATGGACCGCGACCTCCCCGATCATGCCCCACCATCTCACGTTCCCTCCTCGCCTCTAGAGCTCCGCTGTTGCTTCCGTCTCGGCCGTCAGCCGTTGGCATCACCGCCATCGTCTTCACCTTGGTGCAACCATCTCCTTCTTGGCTTGAACATACACTGAATATTTCAGGCTTGCATTCAGTATTTGTTATGTTGATCACCTTGCTCTGCTCTTCCTTTGAGAAACACCAATGCGGCTTATATGCCTCAGCACACTATATACCCAAGTTATGACATTATCCAAGCAACGCACTCTGGAGAAAACCCGATCCTTTTCTGATTTCAGTGATCCAGTGATGGACTCAAAATTCTGATACGTACCAACTACTATTTCTTTTCTTTTTCTTGAAAAGGACTAACTACTATTTCTCTGTGTTGGTGGCAACTTTTAAACAGTGTCTTCACACATTAGCGATTTTTACTTGTAAGCACATGCCAATTCAGTTTGCAGAATGAAATCTTATATGACATTGTGATTTGCTTACACTCAACACAGCTATAGCAAAATGACATACGGATTGTAAGTGATTAGTCAGAGTCAGTGACATCCGGTTAGTAACCTGATATAATGAGCATCTTTACGTTTTTGGTTCCTGACCATTAAGCCCACAAGTGAGAAACTGCTGTTTTGAAGTCAGGACTATCTTTTTTCTCAGTGGGAAGTGCTTTTTCTTGCCCTTTCTGTACACCAGCAACTAGATGCACCATCAGAGTGGCTGTGAGGCAGTAACGTTGAATCTGAACTTGGCGAATTTGTGTTCTAGCGCCATTGAATATCAGGTTGGTTAAAGATCGAACATTAGAATTCATGAACATCTTTCCGGCAAATACAAATCAAGTTGTCTATAGATGGGATGCCGCTATGCCTGCTTTGATGATTACTAAAGATTTGACAAAGGGTTATTGTTGTATGGACATTTTCTTCTGTTATCTTTGTTGAGGTGTTATCACAACAACGTTTTTTGGTTAATTATTGTTCTGTGACTTAACAAATATGTGTTGTTAGTGAAGTGCATATTGCTGAAGTAGATGTTGTATATGACCATCATACTGCAATGAAAGGCAGCACCGCTACAATGAATGATAGGTACGATTCCAGGAAAAGCAATATCTGATTTTAACTCTAATAACTTAGAATCAATGATAGGTTTAGACGGGTTCGCTTAGAGCTTTGGCTATTTTTTAATGCTAATATTTGGTTCACATCGAAAAATAATTTGTATTAGTACCTCATATGTGCCGATAAAAGGATACACTATATTCAAAGGTATGCTGGGAGCTATAATATGTACATGTCAAACACCATTAACATTTAGGCTCGATAATTAATATAAACTTTTCTTGATCCATATATCTGCACTTATTTTATTTTGCATACAAGTTTACACACAGGCGATTTATACTTTTTATGACTGTTTAAGTACTCAGTTTCTGTTCTGAATAATTTTTAAAACATGCTGCTAATATTCGTAGGAAGTGTGCAAGCTCTTTGATGATGATGTGAGGTTTTAGGTCTATGCCTGTGCTGCTAAGACAACTTTCTGATTTTAGGTCTCAAAAC
>NC_041391.1:233488461-233521298 GCF_002162155.2 Triticum dicoccoides
AATAATGTCATGGTTCTGGAATGTGCAGGGGGTGCACAATTTTGAGAAGTGCTATACACACGACACTCATCGGACGATACACGGACAATAGGTAAATCTGGCCAAACATACATATGATTAAACAAGTCGCCGGCCGCTGGATTGACATGTCGTCCATAAATCGTGCACCTGCATCATGCATGGAGCAGTTTCACACAATTTCCCCTTGTGATAATTTTCACTGTTGGGACTATATGGATGGTTGTGGCAGCTCTTCCAGTAAACGCAATAGCTCACAGAGAACCATCCATACAGTTCCAACAGTGAAAATGCCACACAAGAATGGAGCAAGACTAAAGAAGAAGAATTAGAAATACAAAAATAGCAAAAAAAAAAGTCTCCAATGAGACAAGTCAACGCGAACAAGGATCCCCAACAAGGTTTGCCTCCAATTTCAAGACATTTTGCCAATCCGTTGAGAACCAAGACGTGCATCCAACAACTTCAACATTGTTTACAGACGACCAAGAACAAGATTAGAAGAGCGAGCTTCGTCTCTCTATCACTACGTCAGCCAAATTCAGCTGGAGGATCAACATCTTTGGTCTAAGAAGAGAACTAGAGCTTCACAATTATCGTTACGAGTTGTAGACCACCTATGCATATACCAACTAGATGTACCTTTTTCTTGTATAAACTGCTTTGCCACTGACCAAGTCTTTGGACGACTTACCAAATATATATAAAAAACTAAATAGCTAATTGATCCATGTGGCGCGGCGTGCCGCCGCGCACTACCCGCTAGTATACATATATCCATAAAAGGTTTGTTGGTGTTTGCTTCCATACACGTGCAAAGCAGTAGCAAGTTTTGTATTAGAGAAAGCTCAGCGGTACCAAGGGTGCCTTATATTTTGACTTTACATTGTTTATTTACTGTCACAGTTTCCACAGTACGTACTAATTGGTGTCATGGGTCCCACCGGTATTACTCTCACTTTACCTATTCTGTAGTCTTCTGAACTTCTCCGTTCTTCTTTCCTCACGCAAGTGAGAACGTTCTTGGCCGATCCCCTTTCTCCTCTCATCTTGCTTTTTCTTCTTAGTTAAAATTTGCTGATGTTTGATAGCTCCTATCAGGTTGCTCTCTTGATTCGCTGCAATCAGGATGCTCGTCCGAACCTGAAGCCACCCTCGCACATGGTGCTTCAACAGGGTGACTATCAACGTCGATTGAGGGTTAGCAGGGCCCAAGGATCTGCTGCACCATGGAGGAGGCGAGAGCATCAATCTGGACGCTGTCGTTGATATTGTCGTCCGTGTAGTTGATTTCTTCGTGGATTTCATCTCCCACAAGCCTGCAACGGCAACATTGCTCCAAGTTCAACGGCAGGTCCTTATTTTTCCTTTTCCCGACTCTGTAATATTTTTCCTTTTTCTTAGCCTTTTCCTGTCCTTGTGCCATTCAACCAATATAATGTAATTACGGAAATTCTTGCTAGCTGTAAATATTTCATAAATTTTTCCTGATTTTTTTAATAACAAACATGTATTCTTTTTCAAGTTATCTATAAGTGTCGAATGAGGTACAGAGTAGATACTAATAAGTTAGTGTACATTTTAAAATGTAAGTATATGTTTTAATAGACATACAGATTAGTACTATATATATTCATTGTATCGTTGTGGATGCTGGCTGCTCTTGTTTTTGATTTGGTTGATAATAGTAAAGGTCTGTTCGGAGGCCCTCTGCTCCTGACTCCGCTCGCGGAGCTGCCGGAACCGCAGTTGAAAATTACGGAGCGGACGAATCGGTACTCTGCAGATCTTTCTATTGGTACTCTGCAGATCTTTCTATTTTCCGGAGCTGGTCGAGTGCCGAACGGGCTCTAAGTTGTGTATGCTCACATATTGGATGTAATAATATCTTGGATTATGGGATGGAGGTAGTATGCCCGGCCCCACTAACCCTATTAATATTTCAACAAACTTAAGAAACAATTAGTACAGTTATCATTAGCTATAGTTTAAATATTTCGCAAGAAGAATGAATATATAATAATATAATAATTGAATATGAAAACAGGTTTGATTGCATTGTCCATATGAATTATAATAATTTCCCCATGCTCTCACCATTGATTTGCATAAATAGTAAGCTCGTAGAATAAAACATCAGATAATATGTTTTGTCGATGTTTGGTACTCCCTCTGTAAACTAATATAAGAGCGTTTAGATCACTATTTTAGTATTCTAAACACTCTTATATTAATTTACGGAGGGAGTAGTATTTAACTTTCCAATTGTTGAGCATTTTTGCAATATTTTGCCAACAAAAATTAATAGGTAATAGATTAATATGAAAAGAGGCTGATAGCATTGTACATATGCAATATAATAATGTCCCGATGCTTTCACTATTGGTTTTTATTGAATAATAAGTTTATAGAATGAAGTACCACACAGTATAGATTTTTTATGTTTGGTAGTAATGAAGTCTTTCCATCAGTTGATGCATGTTTGCATTACTTTGGCAGGGTAAGTACACCATATTTGACCTGCCATATCATGTTAGCATATTTAAGTTAGACTTTATTTGTAAGTGATTTTGTAGTGTAGTAAGTTTCTATATATGTAATTCGTACGTAATAGTCCACTGGCCTCATCTTGTGAAAGAAACATCAAGCTGAAATTCTGTTATTTGTTCATACCTTTAGAATATTTTTGTAGAGACTATGTTCTTGACCACATCATCGTCATTGCTATCTTCATGATCTACCATTACCCGCAATCCCTCCCTTTTTGTTACTCTTGAGAAGGCTACATATAACTGTCCATGTGTGAAAACTTGTTTAGGTAGATATAGTCCTACCTTGTTTAGAGATTGGCCCTGGCTTTTATTGATAGTCATAGCAAAGCAAACTGATATAGGATATTGTCTCCTTTTTAGAAAAAATGGCAACACTGATTAACTTGGTATAATTGTCATCCTTGTACCATTGCATAATCCAACACTTTGGTTGATATTACATAGTAGCATCACAGGTATTTCAACTTTTAATTTGAGCTTGTGCTTTGGGATTCCAGGAAATGGTAAACTGTTCAGAAATTCCGTTGGATATAACAATTCTGTTTCTGCATTGAAGGTAGTTGCTTTGCATACTGTTTCACAGCTTAGATAAGTTCTCTCATCACCTTGTATCTGATCCATTATATACTCGTTCATATCGCGAACTATTTCATTTCTTGGACATAATATTGCTCTTTCTTCTAAGTATTCTCGCTGGCGACACCTCTCCTGCAAATTAGGATATATGTTCTCTACAATTGTTTTTTGGCAATTCCTTTCTTGAGAAGCATGCCATTTGATATTTTTATCAATTCCTCACCTTCTGATGATGTATTTTTTCCATCACTGATATTGAGAATTCACTCTGCAAATTCTGCTACCCTTTGTTTCTCCGATTCATCATTTGTTGTGTTGTTCAGCTGCATGTTCTTTGTTAGCTTCATTAAATGAAAGTTCTTCCAAAGATAAGATCTTTTAATGGATACAATGACTATGGTGTGTCTGCTTCCCTAGGAAGGATCTGGCGGAAGTCCCCTCCTAGAACCATTTTCAATCCACCGAGTGGTCTCTCACTGTTGTTCACATTTTTGTCTTAATATATCCCTTAAGAGACCTATCTAGTGCCTCAAGCTTCATCCCATAGTATTAGCGACGTCTTTTTTAGTAGGTCTGCCAAGTGTGAACCTTGTTTGATGTCACATGTTGACTCTTCTGTAAGGATTAGGGGGATGTGGAACCTCGAGTGTGTCATTCACCCTCCTTGTAGAAGCAGTGTTGCAATACCAGATGATGCCGCTGCTAGTACTATCTTGCCTTGAGAACACAACTTTGTTGTGAACGCAGCTTTTCAATAGAGAAGTTACAATTTTTATGATCAAGGTTAGGGGGGAAACTTTCTTTTAAGGTCAGTATATCGCAGTTCTAAAATTCCCCTCAATGTTTTTCTGTTGTAGAAAATTTGCTCTTCAATCGTTCCTTGGGTGCTTTCGTCGATTCCAATCATTGTTGGAATAACATCGCTTTTGTAATGCCTATAATAGATTACAATAGGAGCACATATACTTGTAACTTCAAAAACATACATAATTGCATTATTATATACATACCTCTCAATAATTTGGTCTGTCTCTGGAATTTCAGGAGACTTTAGATGCATTTGTTGTGCGTAGTAAATTGTCAGTAATTTGGGTTCGGGTTTACAGATAGAGATTATAGTTCTCACCACTGAATTTTGTGACCAAATTGTAAGTGGCAATCACTATTGTATGTTTGTGAAGAAGACTTTCATTCACCATATTTGTTAAAATATCCCCGTAGCGTGATCTGGATCTTCTCACCACTGCATGAATTTAATCATGAAAAGTGATATAAAGATCATTTGTGTAATTCAAAAATAGTTACAGTAATATAATCACTTTAGCAAAAGGACTTCAGTCTCACAGATGTTTGATGTTTGCGCCATGCCCATCCCTTTATGTTTTTGCACTTGCTTTATTGGCTTCATTGTAGTAAGCAATCCAGCGACATCTGCACATAATCATATTTAAAAATCTAGTTCACCGATGCTTGTTCTTCGAAATGGATTTTGATCAAACCTAAGAACTGTTTATCAATATTCACCCTACTCTCCAAGGTATCACCATCAGCAAATTCAAAGTGGTAGTCCAAAAACTTGGATTTTCCTTCATCCACTTACTTCACCATTGTATCATAAACAAAACTGATTTTGAGATTGTTCTTCTATGGTCAATATTTTTCATACTCCCAGACTTTGAAGGTCTTATTTATGTATATGGAGTCATCTTTAATTTTTGATTTAAATTTATTGACCAGTTTGCTCCCAATAGAAGCATGGATCGCATAACCCTACATAGAGAGAAAACATTACTACCTCTCTCTCAGTTTACAAGGCGTGCGCGTACCGCTAGGTCGTCAATTTGACCAACCTAATACAAGTCATACTAGAACATGTAGGCGCGCTTCGCCGCGCCCGTCCATATTGACATTGAATAATAAAACTATCTTAAAATAAGAGTGAAGTGCATCATAGGTTCTCAAACTATTTCAGACGTGTCACGTAGGTCCTCAAACTATGAAAATCATCATCTAGATCTTCAAAGTGCAATATGTGTGTCATCCTGGTCCTCAAACTATTTCAAAGGAGTCATGTACGTCATTGAACTATTTCAGAAGTGTCACATATATACACACTTATTACACTTCAAAGATTTATGAGGACCTGGATGACACTTTTCATAGTTTGAAGACCTACGTGACACCTTCAAAATAGTTCAAGGTCCTAGGATGCACTTTACTTTTAAAATAATCCCAGCAGTATTTGAGAAATTTTGAATATGCGAGAGATATTTTCAAGATAATTGTTAAAGGTGTTAAGCTTTACCAGTAAATTTTGGTAGGTGCGTCTCAGTGATGCAGTGAGACCATAACAAAATTAGCCTTTTGGATCTAACTCCCAGTAAACAAAATAGATCAACTGTAAACAATATTTTGAATTGACTCAAGTGAAGCTTTAATCCTCACAGCGTGTCAGGTACACATAAAAACGTCAGACCCAAAAGTCATTCTATGGATTTTATTTATGACGTGGCGACCATGATTTGAGCAGTAAAAGATCTCACAACTGATGGACTATTGTTTTAGACAGCCCGGGACGCATGGTGATAGTGCATAGATTATCAAACTGGACCTTGTCAAATTGTTATAGGAATGGAAAGTTAGCTTTATCAATTTCATGTCATCTGGTGAAGTAAACCTAATAATAGGTTCACATGCACATCTTGGGCAACTCCTTAAGCTGAAAATTACAACTTCTCTTGAAATCACTAAACATATTTAATAGACTGCCTGCCTTATTATACATTATCAAATTAAGAAAAATGGCTTCGGCTTCACCGACCGCTTGCAATACTTGCCTGCAAGTCTCAAAAGCTTAAAAACCATACATCAGGAAGTGTCAGCACAGTGCGACAAGCAATCTTAACAAACTAAATCCTAAATCTTGAAAAAGGAACCCAAGATTGCTAGAACATGGGCACTCACCCTGCGCTCCACTTGCCATGTAATACTTTCACGAGCACTTATGGCTCGGCAACATGAACGTTGACTTTCAGAAATTAATAGTGAACTTGAACTCTTCAGAAAGGGAAAAATAGTTCCAGAGATTAATTGCACGCACAATATGTTCGAGAATGACACATCAAAATCTGAAAAAAGAAGCTATGATAGGAAACAAAACTTGTTTTAGTCACAGTGTAAGCAAAGAGCAGTCTGCAAGTGAACTTTTCATTTATCAGAGTCCAACAAATAAAAAAAAGATGTGTCACAAAAAAGATAAATCCACAACTCATCAGCAGTTGAACACACAATACTCGTGCCAAGATGATTTAAATTAGACACAAATCTCACACAATCAAAATCAAATGGCATTCTCAAAGCTATGCATATTCACAATTTCTATACCGATTCTTGACCTTCCTCAGAAGGATCTTCTCACATGGGAATTAAAACGAAAATCATTGTTCCATCAATAAAAAGAAATTTGAAGTTTGACAAAGAACATGCAGAACACAAAGAACAATCAGAAGGAGAAGGAGCAATCACAAGGAGAGAGGGTGGGACTATATCCCTGCGCCCACTTCACTCGGAACAACAAACGCGGTGAGAAGGAACAGGAGGCAGAAGCAGCTAGCACCTCCATCGCCACCCCGAAGCCATCCAAGCAGTTTGACTTCAGCGATTTCCAACAGTTTCTGCAACAACAAGCATCCTAAAATTACATTATGTAGCTGCTACCCTACCAGGCCATTATTCCGCCGCCGCCGCCGCCGCCACCAGATGATGAGCGTACACAGCTTCGGGATAAATCGATTGATCGATCGAAAAAGAGAGAGCACAGGGCACGCCTCGTTTACCATTCACGAGTGGTGGCCTGGTCGGCCCGATTAAGGAGAGAGGGCCTAGGTCAACCTGCAGAGTAGCGGCCCGATTACGGGGTGAAAACATGGAGACGGGAGTGGTAGGATGGACCGAGAGATCTGGACCGTTCTTAAGTGTAATCGAACGGTTAAGGACGCCAAATCACTGTAGGAGCTCATAGGTAGCTTTGTTTTACTGTTTTGTAATATTACAAAAAGTATATCAATATAAACTTTAGATGTTCTATTTTCAAAAGATATATTTTTTGTGTTATATAGTTTATATTAAGGTGATTAAATTGACAACCTAGGTATATGCGTAGGACTTATAAACTGAAACGGAGGTAGTAGCAAACTTTGGAAAGGGTAAATTAAAGAGACATTATATATGTAATACTTGCACCTTTTTATCTAATAACATCATATCAGCACTGATGAGTTCATTAGTCAATAAGTTAATTGCATCCCAAAGTCTTAAAACTTTGACTTTGATTGTCCATGTCTCGTTTCCTGTAGTCAATGCATTCAACGGTGTGTGTGCCACAATCTTTGAGGCCCTAAAACTATAAGAACATAATGTTGATTAGTAAAGTAAGTAATATAATGACATGCATGCTCTATAAATACAAAATATTTCTGGTGCTTTTAGATTAGCACTGCCTAAAATGTAATACAAGTATTATTGATCCATTAATAGGTTTGATCTATAATAATAGTTCTAATCTATAATATGAACACCATCTGATGTGCGATATATGTTTATCTATATCGCAGCAAGCCATCCCATTTCCTTCTATTATAGCTGTAAGATTCTAGACTTCTATTGTATATTATCTTAGGGTGAAAACACTGGAAGAAACATCCATGGCATTAGCCTTCTGTAGATGAGTCTGTATGAAATCATAGTAGATGAATCGATACAATTTTATTGACAGTTGGTCTTAATTTTTTTTAGATGGAGCTGCTGGCATTATGACAGGAACCCACTTTAGCATCTAAGGTTGACCAAATAAGGAAACCATCTATGTATGTATAGATGAGTTTATATCATATCATAGTAGATTCATAAATACAACTTTATTGAAAATTGGTCTTTACTTTTGTCTCAGATGGAGCTGTTGGCATTATGACAGGAAACAACTATAGCGTATGAGGTTGATCAAACATGGAAACCATCTATGTATGTTTCTCTATATCTGTTTGTTCATAATGAAACTTGTGAGCTAACATGTGAAATCTTTGAGATTAGCACTGCCTACAGTATAATCTGAGTATTATTGATCCATTAATAAGTCTGCTCTATAACAATAGGTCTGATCTATAATACGAACACCATCTGATGCACCATATATGTTTATCTATATCGCAGCAAGCAACATCCATGGCATTAGCCTTTTGTAGATGAGTAAAAAGTATGAACCTGACACCATTAAGACATGAACCAACACCTATAGGATTCTACATAATTAACCTTCTGAGGTAATATGTCAAATATTTTTAGATGAGGACTGCATAGGGCATAATTGATCCATTAATCAGTTTGATTTATAATTTTGTGTAGATGGAACTTACTTGATGTTGCCTGATTGCTCGACGGAGCTGTCCTATGGCCGCTGGAGGAAGACAATTCCGAAGTGCTAATTCTGAAGTTGATCTCGAAGTTTTGGTCGCTGGAGGAAGATGATTATAATTTATAACCTAAAATCTAGAGGACAATGAAACTATGAGGTCGTGGGGAAGGTCTTATATGGATGGCTAAGTTTCTCATGTTTGCACGATGGAAAGAAAGGTTTTTTGGATTCTATCTGGACGTATATTCTGTTTGGAGAGATATGATAATTTGGATTTGTTTAGGGACATTGGAACTTTTTTCTAGGATGGCCCCATCGCTCATGGCATGGTCCATCCTGTATGCATGTAATGGCCCAACTTGTGTGCGTTTTTTTCTAAATGATGCATGATGCATGCGTGTTTCTGATCCATCACGGGGTGGTCCAACCTATTGGGTTTGTCATCATTGCACGGTATGGACCCACCTCATTTACGAAAGATTTAATGGTTGGACTTATCTTTATTCTGGGAAAATCCTATATGCCGCTCGTTGCGTCAAACTGCCGGCGCTTCGCACAGGCGAGCAACCGAGCAACGGGCCGGCCCGTTTAACCGTTCCAGCGCTCCCGGTTTTGGGAACCTTCTAGAGGTTCCCAGCTGGGTTTTTTCTGGTTTTGGGAACCTTCTAGAAGGTTCCTGAACCGGTTTTTTATTTTCCTTTCTTTTTCTATTTCTGTTTCTTTTACTTTACTTCTTTTCTTTTTTGTTTTTCAAGTTTCTGTTTTCTCTTTCAAAAAAATGTTCGCGCTTTTACAAAAATGTTCAAAATTTTGAAAAATGTCCGTGAACAAGTTTGTTCAAAAAATGTTCTTTTCATTCATAAATTTGTTCTCACGATTCAAAAAATGTTCATGCTTTAAGAAATTGTCCAAATTTGTTCTTCATTTCAAAATTTGTTTTCAAGATTCAAAAAATGTTCGTAATTTTAGAAAATATTTGTGTACAAATTTTGTTCTCAATTTGAAAATTTTGTTCTCTAAATTCAAAAAATATTCGGGATTTTAAATTTCTGTTCAAAAAATGTTCTTTTCATTCATAAATTTGTTCTCAAGATTCAAAAAATGTTCGTACTTTTAGAAATTGTCCAAATTTGTTCTTTGTTTAAAAATTTGTTCTCAAGATTCAAAAAATGTTCGTACTTTTAGAAAATATTTATGTTCAAATTTTGTTCTCAATTTGAAAATTTTGTTCTCTAAATTGAAAAAATGTTCGGGATTTTAAATTTTTGTTCAAAATTAAAAAAAATCAGAAAACTGTTCATGTTTTGAAGGATTGTTCGAGTGTTTCAAAAAAATTTCCTGTTTACTTATTTGTTCAGAAAATTAATAAATGTTTTTATTCTCATATTTTGTTCAGAGTTTCAAAAAAAGTTCCAAATTTCAAAAAATGTTCGCGTTTCAAATTTTTGTTTGGAATATCAGGAAATGTTCAGTATTTAAAATATTTGTTCACAAATTCAAAAAATGTTCACGCTTTCATATTTGTTTAGAATTTCATAATTTGTTAATAAATTCAAATAATTTTCACGGTTTTAAAATTTGTTGAAAAATTCAAAAATAGTTCAAGAGTTTCAGAAAATGTTCGCAATTTCAAATTTTTGTTCATAATTTCATGAAATATTCCATTTTATGTTTTATATTCAGAAATTCAAAAAATGTTCGTGGTTCCAAATTTTTGTTTGGAATATCATGAAATGTTCCATTTTTCCAATATTTTTCACAAATTTAAAAAATGTTCACACTTTCATATTTGTTTTGAATTCCATAATTGGTTCACGAATTAAAAAAATCTCCGTGGTTTAAATGTCTGCCCAACTTGTTCCAAAATTCAAAAAATGGTTCATGTTTTTCAAAAAACAATTTCTGCCTTTTCAATTTTGTTGTTCACATATTCGAAATATGTTCCGGTCTCTAAATTTTTTCATTAATTCAAAGAATGTGCGCACTTTTAAAATACACGCAATAAAAGAAATTACACTTTAAAAAACAACGTAGCAACTAATTTCGGGTTCACTACAGTAATTGGCTATAGTACACAAGTCAGGTTTTAATACTTTAAGTTGTGCGTTGCTCTATAGCCAACTAAAGTATTCTACCGGGGTGGCTACGTGGGCACGTTCGCAACCTGTTGGTCGCCAGTTTGAATCCCCTCCGCGCCTGCCACTAATTTTTGCCATATTTTTCGACCCGCTTCATGGGCCGGCCCAGTCAAGCTGCCCCCTGTGCGTGGCGCCGCCAATTTGACGCAAAGAGCGTCAAATAGGGGTTCCCTTTATTCTGGCTCACCTAGTTTAGGAAGATCTCATGGTTTGGTTTTGTTGTCTCACGGCATGGACCCACCTGGTTTACGATGATCTAACGGTTGGGCTTTGTTGTCTCATAGAATTAAAGGTCGGATATTTCTAATTATTGTGGGATTTACTAAGCTAATTATCATAATTCTGGTGACCCCGTCAAGTACTTTTTATATATAAATAGATTGACCATACTCTTTGGCCAAGACGGAATGCATCCCTCCTCGTTTTAAAAGATTTGCATCCCAGTAATTCGGAGAAAACAAATAGGCCTACTTGGGTATTCTTCAAAAAGAAATACTAGGCTACCTATTTTCCCAAAGAACTGGTGCATGAGCATTTAGCTTTATTTATTTATTTACTTATTTATGTTTAGGGGACCATAAGCATGTACATGGGCCGGATTCATGTGAGAGCCTCCCTTTCAGTTAATTATGGGCTTCTCTATTGGGCCTTCATTAGTGGGCTGCATGTTATCAATAAGTGGAAAATGTGTTCCGTATGAAAAATAGTATGAGCTACGTACTGTACGGGGCACTAAAGGATCAAACCGTGCAACGACTTCCAAAATATTGTGTTTTTCGTTCTAACAACACATTTATTCAACCAACAGACGAAATATACTACTGATTGTACATTGAAAAATAGCAGCAGCAGCAACCAGGGCTGAGGGTGCAACAGAAACAGTAAGCATGCCAGAAGAGTGAAGACGCAACTCTCTCTTCTAAACCAAACATCAGCCATCATTACAAAAGGGCTACCAAAAAGAACAAGTGTATGCATCAAACTAAATAAAGATCCTACTACATCAAGTGTACACATCTAACTAACTGGCTCAGTTAGACGTTACTATTTATTAAGCCGTGGAGATTGGCTGACAGCTTGAACCAGATGGGTGCCTGACGGGGGAAACTCCAGCCAACAGGTCGAAGTCTGATACTTGCGACCCTCTCTCCTACTTTGGGCTGCAGAGCATGGCAGCACATATCAGGGTATGGTGCATGCAGACACGCATGGTACGTTGTGTACACACAGGTTTGCCTGATGAACGAAACCGCACTGTCATCATGATCCTTGCCGTCGGTTATCTCCTGGTTAATCAGATAATTCAGTCCGACAAACAGAGAGCGTGTACCAAGGCTACTTACCAGCCTCCAGTCAAAAATTCCTGAAGGCCCAGAGAAGTTGGGATCCTGCTCAAAGACCTTGCAGTGACTGTGATTGTATTCCGCGAAACAACACGTCCGGTACGTGCGAACGATCATCAATCTTTCGCCGTCGTCTAATCGAGTCAGGAACTACCTGCAACTTCCATGCCGCTTTTCTTTGAAAGGTTCTGGGATTAGGAAGGGTAGGGACACCGGGCGGCCTACAACATCATATCAAGTTGGAGTCAAACAAAAAAGGGCTCTTGATTTAGTCAATCTTAAGAACAACATGTTATGAGCATGAATATTTTTTCAGTAAATATTGAGAGTAATATAAGCAAGCCATCATGATATCATAGGAAAGTAACATACTGCTGTAACAGCCGTTTGTAGCGATGACTGGAGTAGGCCAGCAATATGTCCAGCCATAGGAGTCGACAGCATAAATGAAGACCTTGTGTTCAATGGCATCAGAGAACCATGGAGGATGTATGATCCTGCGATAGACGTGCAGATTTATCCACTTACCGCAGTGACCTGTCAGATAGGCGAGACCGCGGTTGAAGAACACAATTAGCCTGAAATCTTTATAATTCGCAGATCTTGTGGGCACTTGGCAGATTACAACCTTGAGCAAATCAAACTTGATATCATGTTGGCTACTGTAAGATTCCGAGTATTCTAGGCCGCGGTGCCAAAGCAGTGCAGTGTTAATCGAATGAAGGGGGATCAATCACCGGGTGTAGACCTCCATGAGCATCCAGCTACCGCGACCGTCGACGAGCACCATCCAAGACGTGTTCATGCCGACCCAGTACATACTGTTAATGTAGCTGAGGCTGGCGGGGATCGGATCGCAGTGAAGGGGTTTGATGCTCGCCACCCTACGATCGTTATGCTGCGTGACATGCCGTTTCTGAAGATCAAGCGGCATCAGCAAGCAAGGAGCTGGCTTAAAAAGCTTCGGCCTGAGTGCTTTGAGTAAACGGTACAGCCCCGACGAGCACGCGGTGAGCGGCATGGTACTGAGATTGTCCACACGCAAAACAATGAGCTTGATTACCTCTGTGGGGAGCGAATTCCAGCCACTCTTTTGGCGGACGCTTCTCGGTTCTGCCATTGTTAGTTCTTGGGTTTCGGACGAGGGGGGGAGGTGCCTTAGCGGGGATGGAAGCTTGGATGAGATTATGTGCGGACAAAGATGGAGAAGCGAATATGTGCTGCGGGAAGTGGACATGTGATGATGACTACAACAGGCCGCTTGACTTACGAGACACATACCAGTAGCGTAGGGTCATATCGATGCCAGACAACTTGCTTGAGTGATCACAGTACTGGTACTCCCTACAGTACCTACTACAGTACTATGCCCTAGCTTGCTAGAGTAGAGTAGTAGAGTAGGACTCTGCTCTACTACTAGCACCGGAGGAGTAGTATATTCTAATCTAAAATAGTTACAAACTTCAATGCCCGAGCGTGGAACGACTACGAACCGTGCTCAAAGACCGTGTCTACGTGGTGCTTGGACTTATATGCAAAAAAATAGCAAGATGCCCGTGCATTGCACGACACACCATCATCACCAACTCGGTTTTTTCTCTACTCCTACTCCTATAAAAGACTCAGTTGGTAATGATGGAGGCGAGGAGGCGTGTTCAGCCGGGCGTGCAGCGGACGGCGCATCACTATTTGATTTGTTATAGAAAACAAAGAAGAGTAGTAGAGATAGAGACATAGGGAGGAGCACGAGGTTGTGGGAGATAAGGATGAACGAGGCAAGGCCTTATCTGTAAATGTGGAGAGAGGTGCGGGTATCTTTTGTAAAATTGTCATAGTTGGCTTTCTATCCGTCAGATATAGATCGGACGGTCTATATTACAAGATGGCAGGCATACCATCATCACCAACTCGGTTTTCTATAAGAGTATATATATATATATATATATATATATATATATATATATATATATATATATATATATATATAGATAGATAGAGACTAGGGAGTACTAGTAAGGACACCATCTACTACTTCGTGTGCTACTCCTGCGTTCCATTCGGCGGTCGCAACGTCCCCTACAGCCACTCCCTCCTGCGCTCCATTCGGCGGGCGCTATTGAAATCTGGGGAGCGCACTCTCGCGACTGCTGGCAGCCATGACTTCACCGACGACGACTTCTTCCCCAACCTCGGCAACCTCTTCCTCAACGACATGGGCGACAACCTCAACGCCAACGGTGCTGCTCCCGTTGCACCGTATGTGTTTCTGTCCTTCCTGTTCGAAATCCTAGTAGAATTCATGTTTCTACTCTGTATCCTACTACTATGCTAGTCCACATGATTAGTTTCATCTCTGTTACAGCCGTCATGATTTATTTTGTGTTTATTCGGATTAAATCTCGTAGTAACTTGCTCATATATTCAACTGGCGCAACATCCCCTACAGCCACCCCCGTTTCATGCACGGCCTGGTCGATGCCTCCAAGGAGCCCTTCGTCCACTGCTATGAGTGCCCGTTGCCGTTTTGTGGCTCGCCGACGGACATGGTGCATCACCTCACGGATGCGTGCAGCGGTCACTGCTGGCCCTTGGCGGAGAACATCAAGTACGACACGTGCTACCGGTTCACCATGTCGGAGTCACTAGAGGATCACCGCCGCCTGCTAGTCTCGGAGGAGGACGGCAATGTCTTCCTCTTGATCGTGGGCACCAGCGAGGCCCACGCAGGTTGCCGCCCCGTCTCTGTAATGTGCATCAGGGGCGTCACCACTGATGCTGACACTGACACGAGGCAGATGTACGGGTGCGTGGTCAATGTTACTACCCCTCCGGGTCGCGTGGGCGGCGACACCGGCCTCATCGGACGGACTTGGACTCTGGGGAGCTGGGACTATCCCGCCAATGTGGACTTGGAAAACCCATGGCATCCTTTACCCGCCGACGTGGTGCATGGGGACTCCAAGGAGGTTCACCTGGACATACGCATTATCAAGTGCACCTAGAAAACATGTAGTGTGTGTGTGGGCGCTTATGGGCCGTGTCTTTGCCGCTTTTGATTCTGTAAGCTTGTCGTTAAACTTGAGTGGCTTTCGCCGCAATCCTTCCTTTGAACTACTCCACTCAGTGAGCTGATGTAAGACACTTTGGGTTTCATTTGATAATGGAACCGGGGAGGAGCCTCCCTGTTCTTCTAAAACAATACGCATTATCAAGTTAAATGTTAATCATTAGTCTTCGCTCAATGTAATCCGCTGTCTAAGCATGTGGAGACTTCCATGCAGGATCTTGCTCTATTGGAGTATCGCGCATGAATAAAAGTGTATCCATTTATGGTTTAGTCTAGAATCTTCCATGTATAAATTTTTACTACAGTACTGGTGAAAGACTTACGATGAACCATTTCTTACATCTCCTCTGCCCCCTTGCAAGTCATCCTGATTTAATCCCTCCATCTAGGTGTATAAGGGCATGGTTAATATTACTTAATAGTATAGCCAACTGTTGACTATAAGAAAGTGCCATGTCATCTGTAGCCAACATGTATAACAATCGATAATCAAAAACTAATTCTTAAAGATCATTTCTTGCAAAGCATAATAAGTGTTATTTCTTCACAAGTTTTGGATGCAGGTTAAACAGTTGAACGCTTTTGTTTGCAAAAGATACCTTTTTATCTATTTCACCCGGATGTTTGTGAGCTCTAGAGATGAGATAATATCCGAAGAAACCTATCGATACCCGTTACACATGAGATGACCCCCACATCCTTTGTCAAAATAAACAACTCCCCGATCAATGCATTTCACTCTTCGGTGCAACGCACGGGCACCTTACTACTATAGATTAGTACGACCAAAAATTGAACTAACATTATATATAGTACGATAAATACTGATGCATGTCACCTAAAATTATATCATTTGAAACTATGTTCAAATACGAATCCAACGATATAGTTTTTGTTGACATGCACTAAAATTTTGTCAGTTAAATCTTCAGTCAAATTCAATGGGGGACTAATAAACCACGACCGATGTAGTACAAGTGTAGAGGGCGGCGCTGCACAGGAGTCTCACCTCTCACCCCGCTTGTGGCGCGGCAGTAAAGCCGTCATATCATAAAACCCAACCACTCCCAGTAATAAGTGGCCTGGTAAAATAAACGGACAAGCAACCATCACATCCCTCCGTCTTTTTTGCATTTCATCTCTCTGCATTTACTTTCTCCGGTTCATCTCCCACACTCGATCCCTAGCTACTACTCCTAGGGCCAGTTCTTTTGGCGGCTTCCCCAGCTTTTCCCATAAGACTAGTCACAGTGGAGAGTAACAATAAGGCGCCTCACTCATTTATTTGGGCTTCTAAACTACTACTCCGTCCTGGTTTATTCCTCACCATTGTAATTTGTGCTAAATTTTTACCAAAGATTTAACTGATAAAATGTTACTCAAAACACTTAGGCGCGGTGCATCTAGGTGTGTAAGTCATCTTACAAAAACCAAATAATCCCAAAACACTTAGGCATGGTGCATTAACTTCTACCTCGTTTCTTGTTTCTTGACATATCAACCAATAAGAGATAAAGAGTGTGCATGCTTTAATGACTTGAGATATCAAACACGACATGCAGTGGTTAGTTCATTGCATGCAGTACTATTAATTAGCAAATAGACATTAACGTTTCTCGGTTTCTCCTCCTCCTTGGTCATGGTGCACAGCCAAAGATGACTTACTCACCTAGACGGATGGAGTAGTGCATGTGACATGCACTAACATTTCATTAGTTAAATTTATGATCAAAATTTGACACATATTACAATAGGGACCAATAAACCAGGACGGAGGTAGTAGTTATGGGATTACTAATCGAGAAGTCTAAAAGAACTGGCCCCTGGTACTCCTACTAGTAGTAGTACTCAAGTTGGAATTCCAATTGCACGACACAACTTGTTAGGCAAAAAATTCGATACAGGGTGTAGGAAGCGGTTTGGGAATTTGCATGCCTTTCCAACCAGTGAGATACTCCATACAAAGTACGATAGAGAAATAACCACAGAGAAGGAAGCTAAAAGTAAACAATCAAACGAGCATTTTTGCATCTGTTTTGCATTGAATCGTTTCACAAGCTTGACTAGTGCTGTTTTTCTACTTTTACAAAAACCGCATCGTAATGTTAAAACGTGCATTTGCACGTACATAAGTAATAGTAGTACTCCCCTCGTCTAGGTGTACAAGTCTTCCCTCCTTCTTGGTCACCGTGCACAACCAAAGATGACTTATTGACGGAGTAGCACAGTCTGCAAGCATATATCGAGAGAGACGTGTAGTCCGATAGTATATAGTAAAGTTTGTGCAATATGCACGTACTTGCAAAATGCGTAATAATACACAACGTTTCCAAACATTCCCTTTTACATACTTAATTAAGGACGCTAAAAATTCCTGAACGTTCGGGATTTATCATTTGCGTCCCAAAACTAATGAGATCGCCTTACAAAACAAAAGTTATACTCCTCCTAAAAGCCACGGCGCTCACAGGAGCGCTTGTGGCACGCCACGAGTGCCCTGGTGCACGACTGTTTCCCAGCGCGCCGACACAATGCCTCTTCCTCAGCCTCACAACTCGCGAGGTGCTGATTGGCGGCTTGCCGGTGGGCGAGCGCGATCTCACTGGTGTGGTGATCCGGCGCCAACAGGTACTCCTCCTGGCTGGAAGTGTGCACCCGGTCCACGTACCGCCAAGCGTAGATGAGGCGCTTGGGCCCAACTGCACTCAGGGCGTCGGCACGGGCGTCCTCCGCCACCCTCATGGCCCTCGCACGAGCCTTCTGCCAAAGAGCCAATTGCCTGACTCTCTCGAACGCGACATAGACCTCCCAGGCAGCTTGTTGCATGGTGCGCTTCTCTTCCTCGGCCTTTTTCTCCGCCTCTATTTTGGCACGCTCTGCTGGAGGCAAAGCCTCCCACAAGGCGACATCCATTTCTTTCCAAAGCTCCTCAACGCTGGGGGGCTCGGCGGGCGGCACGGCGTTCTCCTCGTAGCGGGGAGCCGACGCGTCCTCCGACGCGCGTGCTGGCGAGATTGTGAACGCCAACGCGTCCACCTCGACGCGTCGCGGCGAGGAGCGGAACACCGACGCGTCCTCCTCGACTAGTGGCGGCAAGGAACGGAACGACGACGTGTCGCGTCGCGGCGAGGAGCGGAACACCGACGCGTCCTACTCGACTAGTGGCGGCGAGGAACGGAACGGCGACGCGTCGCGTAGCGGCGAGGAGTGGAACACCAACGCGTCCTCCTCAACTAGTGGCAGCGAGGAATGGAACGGCGACGCGTGACCGTCCGTGCGGTGCAGCGAGGGGCTCATAGGGCTTGGGAGGGGCGATGCCATGGTGGTCGACGTGAGAGGGAGGGGGAGGAGATAGCGATGAACGTGAACGTGAGGGGGAGGAGATAGCGATGTCGTGGGAGGCGCAGTATTTATAGCGAGCAATGGCACACCTACGTAAGATATGGACTGAGCTGCACTGACTTAACTGCAGGTCCAGTTGCATCACTGACATGTGGGCCAATACCCTGCTGGGCCCATATGTCAGTGACCCAATGCACCTGAAGTTAAGTAAAAGCTACGTGGGCATATTTGTTGGAGTAAATTACGGGGGAGCGAAGGGGTGGAAATATTACTGGTCACAACGGATTGGACGAGCGTGGGGGGAGGAGAGTCATGCATGCAGATTTTTTCACACGGGGTGGAGTGGTGGGACCGCCGGAGGGAGGAGTTTGACTGGCATATTTTTTCCACACATGGAGAGGAAAAGATTTGGAGATGAACGGGCTTCCTGCAGGTATGGGGAACGGTGCATAATAAGTCATCTTGCATGCCGGGCTAGGTATAGTCTCAAGTCATTAAAAACATACACGCCCCACACATGTTCATATTTCAAGGTGCATTAAATTATTGCATGCGATGATTAAGGCTGGCCATAATGGTGGTATCTTAGCTGGTATCATGCACACGGGAATAGCAAACATGCTGATTTGGCAAAGAATTAAAGAAGAGAGGGGGGTTAGAGTAACTAGTGTTCATGCATGCATTGGTAAACACATTTTTTGTGAAGAACGACATCATTAGTTGAGTACTTTTGCAGACTTCAAAAACTATTCCAGCGCCTCTACTATCTTGCTAAGAGTAGGTGAAACTTTTGAGTCGAGCCCTTTAAACTAGAAGGGAGGTAGTGGTACTGTAATAGCTAGGTGTGTAAGTCATCTTACGAAAACCAAATAATCCCAAAACACGTAGGCGCGGTGCATTAACTTCTACCTCGTTTCTTGTTTCTTGACATATCAACCAATAAGATATGAGGGTGTGCATGCTTTTAATGACCTGAGACTATCAAACATGACATGCAGTGGTTAGTTCATTGCATTCAATACTATTTAATTAGCAAATAAACATTAATGTCTCTCGTTTTCCCCTCCTTGGTCACGGTGCACAGCCTAAGATGACTTACTCACCTAGACGGAGGGAGTATCAACATTCACAATGTCAAATCAATATTTTTACACTCATTATAAAACGTAGTTCTTATACTCATTATAATCAGTATTGTAGATATTGATATTTTTAGTATAAATTTGGCCGTGGGATTTCATTGATGCCTGTCAAAGCATGGAGGAAGTGGAGCTTAGGGCTTGCATTGCCGGTCTCTACATAGGTATTTCTCTTCATAATCCTGTAATTTTAGAGACTGATTGCGCTTTTGTGGTAGCGTCTCTTGCATCGGGGGACTATGACAGGTCTGCTATGCGTGACCTGAAGATGAAAGCATTGAGCATCTCGAAGTTGATCAACAATCTTCAATTGTCAAATATTAGCCATTCGGCCAATAAGGTGGCACACTTAATTGCTAAGTATAGCTTTGACAATAGATTAGATGGTATTCTTGTAAATAACGTACCGCCCTATGTGGTGAATATTGTATCGAATGAGTGTACTGGTGTGGCTGGTTAATTAATATAAGGTGGTGTTAAAAAAGTATAAATTTGGTCAAACACTTTGCAAACGGTTGACGGGAGTAAAAAGGACCAGAGGGAGTATCATGCACGCGAGTAGGCAAAAAAATTGCTCATTTATAGCCGGTCGAAGTCTCAAAGGGCGCGACCGCGCGAGGGAGGCGAAGGTCATGGGAGGCGCGGTGGTTGATGGAATTAAGTGAAGTTACATCCACGAGCCGGCATGGCGCGCAAACAGGAAGAAGCTATACCGTCAGGCCTACAATATGGGTCTAGTAGACATGACATCTAGTGGGTCCCGCATAGTTCTCGAGAACTCTTTGGGGGCTTGCAGCCGTTTATCCACCGGGCAAGCCAGCAACCCCACGCGGTTCACACACCCTACTCGTCCCCGTCTTCTACTTCCTCCGTTTCAAAATAGATGACTCAACTTTGTACTAACTTTAATACAAAATTGGGTCATCTGTTTTGGAACGGAGGGAGTACCTCACAACAGTTCGCTCCCAGTCGTCCCGTCCTTTCACATTAGTTCGCTCCCAGTTTTTGCGGGGTACAACAGTTCAACTTCTCCTAACCCTCCTCCAAAATCCATGGCCTCCCAAATCTCCATGGTCGCTGCTGAGTACCAGGTTAGAGCCATCACTAGCGATCAGTTCATCGTCATCTACACACGTGGATCCGCGACGGTGAAAGCATGGCTTGCTCGCTTCCTACGCATGTTCAACAGTTCAACGGATGAGTAGGTCGCTGGGCTAGATGTTGAGTACACCACAATCCTGGGACAAGAGAAGGATCTAAAGGACGAAGAGAGGAAGAAGCCCGCCGTGATCCAGGCTTGCGTACATAACGTTTGCTTGGTCTACCACATATGCCATGCCGACGTTGAGTGCCAGGATTTTAAGAACTTCCTCAAGGACAAAAGAGTGAAATTCGTTACTGTAGGCTTTAAGAACGACAGGGATGTCCTGCATCGGATAGGTCTCGTTGTAGGCCAGCCCTTCGATCTCCAGAAGGCAAGCCTGGTGTCCTCCTCTCAACCTTCAATGCTGACCCTAGCAGCAGCCATGATTGATCCTTCGTACGTTAACTGAAGAAACCTCATCACGAGTTTCATCATGCATGGGAGTCGAAGACATTAGATGAAGATCACATCCTGTACGCAACAATGGATGCCTACCTTTGTTTAAATATCTACAAGGGTTGGATGAAGAAGCAGAGCCCAGTGTCCGGTTCAAGCAAAGAAGCTTCGGCGAAGAGGAAGAGGAAGAGGGACGAGGACGAAGTCGAGGACGTGGACTCGGACTCCAAGTAGGTGGCAGTGCCGTCGCTCATGCTGGCTCTACTGCAGTGTCAAGCGGACTAGTTGCTTAGTTTATTTTCAAGGGTGTGTTGTGCTGAGGCCCCAGCAGAACTATGTTTATGTTCTTTCTCGTTATTTGAACTCTTTAGTACGTAGAGTAGTACTAGTACTATGTCTTATTACTGTTCTTCTTGCAGTTGGTACTACTGCTCGTATCTTCGTGTTCCTACTATACTTAATACGTTCGTACTAGTAGTATAATTTGGGTCAGTCGATTTGTGAAAGAAGTTCGACGGAGCGAAGGAAGAAGACGGCAGAAGAGGTGGAAGAAGCCCTTCTATCCATCCATGTTGCATCAAACGGCTCACATGAGTCGACTGACCCAAATTGCTCCTTCAGATTGCAGGATCCACGTGGCATTCAAGGTCTCGAAGGTAGATTCCACATCCGCACCCGGTTTGCGGGCTCGACAGCCACCATGCGCGCCTCCTCCGTGCGGGCGGAGACGACAATGACACGCTAGTTCCTCCTCGCTGATGTGCTGGAGCATGCGCTCATCCTCCTCTTTGTACGCTGCGTGCATAGATGCGGCTCCACCAGCTGCTCGCGTGCTTGGCAGCGCGGCGGCATGGCGAGGAGGGACTGCAGACGACGTGAGCGGGCGAGCCTTCGGCTTCATGGCACAGGGATGGCGGCGACACGGCGGTAATGGGCGAGAAATTGTTGGCCGGAGCAGGCGGGCACCGGCATGCGCAACGGCGGCGGCATATTGATGAGTGCGCGTGTGGGAGCTTACTTTAGTTTTATATAAGGTTGGTCAAACTTAAAACAAAACCGTACTAGTACACGTAAACATTAGACTTAGGCAGCGCTTTTTTTTGAAGTTAGTACCACAGCCACGATACGGAATCCTGTGCAAGCGCGTGAACCGCGGCCGCGCGGTCGATCGAATGGTGCGTCACGGTGTCGCGCTCGAAGGACATCCACCGAACCTTTTTGTGTGTGTGAAAACAATCCTCAAATATTACTCAACTTTTTTTCCTGGGAAAGTTCTTGACGCTGCAATATTTCCATATATTTGAATTTAGCTCCAGTTTGTGTTTATTTGGATTTGGACGTTTTAGGCGCGGCCTAGTTTTTTTAATACTTATTTTGTGTGTGTGACTGAGAGAGAACGCGTGTATGTGTCCATATGTGTGTTGTGGCGGAAGGGCAATGTGGAGACGGTGTGCGTGTGATACAGACATAGAGAGATGTGAATGTGCAAATGATCATGCATGAGTGAGACATAGACAGATGCCGATACGTTGTGTATACATGAGAGAACGGTCTTCTAGTTTACTTGTGTGTGTGTGTGTGAGAGAGAGAGAGAGAGAGAGAGAGCGAGATAGAGAGACAGAGAGAGATAGAGGAGCATCCGTAACACAACAACCATCTCTCTCGATTCGTCCGTCCCTCGCACGATCGCATGCAACACATGCATCAACGCGCACATTTTGACACCCTCACTAGGCCCCTGCCCACCTCAAGGCCCGCACAATCTCTTCGTGAATACCCATTTCTCTCCTTAGGTTTGTTTTCGCTCACTATCTGACACACACACAGACACACACAGCACAACACACACACACACTCCCCCGAGCACACAATTCATCCCCATCCAAGGTTATACGACGACCACTCTTGCTTGTGATTCTTTGCACCCCAACATGCACAACACCTCAATCTTCAAAGAGGGCATCGAGCAGATCGAAGACGGCGACCACACCGTGCTAGAGAATGCGGGGTCATTTGGAAGCAGGGTGATGTGACGACGGCTGACTGACTCCTCCCCCACCCTCTCTCTCTTGCACAAAATTACCAATCCCTCTCTCCCCCGCACAAAATTGTCAACCCCTCAACCCATGAGATCCTTCCCCTCTCGTCCATGTTTTCCCAGCTCTCTCATCAAACATGTTGTCTCCTCTCCTTCCACGTATACAGAATCTGGATGCACATGCATCTCACATATATTACATGTCTCCATCTTTCTCACAGACCTAACTGCTTCCCCTCTCTCTCTCTCTCTCTCTCTCGTTAGGTTTGTCTCCTACTCTCTCGTCCACATACATACAATCTTTCCCGCCCTATCTGCTCCATCTTCAAAAGCTCTCTCTGCACGTTTCATTCACACATTGGGATATGTCAAAATGTTGCTTCTACAATGGCTGATGTAGAGTTTTGGTTGCTTTTGTTGCATCCTACAAAGTAATAACTATGAAATGCATTTAGATTCTCATTTGACTGGGATTATGTGAGTTTGAGCATGTTGTGAAGTACTATAGACCTTGTATACATCTTGGGATTCGACAATGATTGTAACTATTGAATTGTATAGACCATTACATTCGAAGTCAATAGCCTAATATATTTATTTCACAATTTCAACAAATGATTAGTTCACTACAAACTAAGAAAACAAATGTGTACTCCCTCCGTTTTTATTTAAGTCCGCGTATTAGCATTGGTCAAAGTCAAGTTTTGTAAACTCTCAGAAAGCCTATAACAAAAAATATTAACATATACAATAACAAATAAATACCATTAGATTCATTATTGAATGTACTTTCACATCATACATATTTGTTATGGTAAATATTTATATGTTTATATAAACTTGGTCAAACTTTAGGAAGTTTGACTTTGGTCAAACCTAATATGCAGAGTTTACTACTACTACTTGCAAGTTGCTTAGCCGAATCACTCAACACGCCACACGGGGAGTCCAGTGTCACAAAATTTTGAGGTCGGCGGGAAAATATCCCACGACCCTGATTCGAGCAGTGGGAAGTTACCATCATAGCCTTCAGAACAGGCCTACGGATGATGCTTGGTAGGGGGCTGTTTTCGTAACTTCAGGTTCACCCTACCCAGCCAACCCCACCCCGGCACCCAGAGTAGTACACCTGAATACTCCCCATTTTCTATCCCCACCGCAAAATAGACTTCTCCACGGCACCGCAGCCTTCGTGCTCCTCCCCTTTACATCGGCGCACTCGTCCACCGCAGCGCATCTGCCTCATTGACGACCTCATATGCCGCACTGGAGCCGGTCCATTGTCGTCATCGTACACGGAGCCTCTTCCCCGGCATCATCTTCCACGGTCTCGGATCTGCTTCCCGGAAGCCGACGCCAAGCGCAGAAGTACCACCATCGTGGACAATGAACTGACTCCCGTTGCCGACCATGACTCACAGAGGCCACCGCGACCATCGTTCTCCTCCTCGATTGGTAATGTGTATATTGAATCACTTAGCAGTACATGTGCAGTTCCAATTTTGTTCATACCTACCCTTCAATTTTCCTAGGTGCTACTGTTCCCGTAAAAGTAATTGGTTATAGCCTCCATTGTCCAACAGAATATCAGCTTGTAATTGTGTGTCGCTCCTCTATCGCGCTGTGCTTGGGTAGGTTTTTCATCTGCAACCATAGTGTGGCAAATGATGGAAATGTTTTTAGAACTAGCAAGATGCCCATGCGTTGCACGCGTCAAGATGCATTTGTATGAGTAGTTTATCTTGTGGGAGAAAGGGATGAACGAGGGAAGGCCTTATTTGCAAATTTGGAGAGGGGTATGAGCATCTTTTTGCAAAATTCCCATTTGTTTCCTTCCTATCTGTCAGATATAAATCGGACGACCTATATTGCAAGAAAAAAAGTATAGAGAAAAAAAGTAGACAGTAAAGGAAGTAGAGATAAATATTAAATATAAAATATAAAATAAATATAACCGTAGAGAAGAGAGTAGAGATAGCAGAGACGTCGGGAAAGGATCACGTGCGCGGGAAAAAGCGGCCGGGCATGCGCTAGTTTTGGCGCGCGGCGTCCAGCGCGCTTTATAAAATCCAACACCCTCCCACCGCTCTGTGCCTTCCCACCGCTCTGTGCCTCGCCACCGATCTCTCCCCGCTCTTTTTCGCCTCGCCGCCGCCGCGCCACCATGCCGCCGCGTCGCCGGGAAACTTGGGGATACCGCGGCGTCCGCGCGCGCCCCTCCGGCGGCTTCTCCGTCGAGATCCGGTTCCGCGAGATGCGCCTCGGCCTCGACAATTTCTACACCGCCAACGGAGCCGCCCGCGCGTACGACGCGGCGGCTTGGCGCCTCCGGTGGCCTCATAGAACATTGAACTTCCCCAACGTGCCGACGCGGGAGCGGGCGCAGGAGCTCGCGCCTCTGCCGCGGCTTAGCATGGACGAGGACATCATCAACGAGCGCGAGTTCTACGCGCAAAGGAGGACGGAGAGGGATAATAGGAGGGTGGAACGAGCCGCCTATTGCGAGGACAAGCATAGGCGAAAAGCGGGTGCTCAATTCAACATGAGGCTAGGAGCAGCGTCACCCTGGGAATCCGATGATGATCGGTATCTTCACGCCTATAGTCAGACGTCGGAGGAGGACATCACCGAGGAGGAGTGGGACGACGACGAGTAGTTGAATTATCTTTTTTATCTATCTATGCTGAGAACTATCCTCTACTCTCTAGTATCTACTTCTCGATCTCAGCACTGTAAACGCTTTTTTAAAGCGCCGTGCGTTGCGATTCTGTTGGAGATGCTCTAACATGGCAGACGAATGCTTTAATGTTGCCCACAAGATGCGCGAGTATTACTAGTAGTATTTTTCTTGCCATGTTGTGATTTTAAAACCACGAGTGTGAACATGCAGAGGAGCAATGAAGACCAAACAAGGGATATTCGGGACATCTTCAAGGAGCGTGGCAAGTTAAAGAGGAGCTGCACCAAACCTGTAAAAAGAGCTTTGGTAAGTAACACCATTTCAATTACTTTTGTTTAGCCTCATGTTCTTCGATGTGTATATGTTGTAGTTTCTATTTCTCTTAAGCGTGGTGTTCTTCGATGTGTAATAAGAAGAGTCTTAATCGTACTAATGCTTTCGTTTTTAGCTTGATGTAGGAAGTGGGTGTTCTCACCTTGTAGTCTATTTTTATATTTCTTTTCCTTTTGAATTCACTTCTCCGAGTTCTGTTTATCTAGCTTCTACTAAATGGATCTAGGTTTCTCTGAGTATTGATCTAAAAAAGAAGTAACTCCATGTCAGGATGCAGTTCCTGCGAGGAGGGAAGTATGGTCAACCTCGAGATCATGTTTCCAAAATGAGGCTGGATTACACACAAGGTGCCAGTTCCCTAATGATGTTGGATTAGACACAAGGTGCAAATTCCCAGATGATGCTGGATTACACACAAGCTAGGTGGAGTCGTCAGCTGTTCGTGTCCTCGTGGCATTAGTAAAGGCTGAAAGAAAGCGTGCAACAGCCCTTGAGAATGTAGCTGAGTTCCTGAAGAAGCGAAAATAGCAATCAGATGCTCTCTTCACCCAAGCCAAAGAAGAGATGGAAGAAGCCAGAAATAAGCTAGCAGAGGCAGAGCAGGCTAGGCGTCTCCTGCTATCTAAAACTGTTGTCAATACAAAATTTCCTACATAATAGCTAGGTTCAAATGTTTATCCAGTCATCATGCCTGTTGTGATGTCTGTGCATCTACTGATGTGGCACAAAATGTTTTTTTGGGTCATGTAATAACAGCAATTACTTTCCAAACAATAACAGACGAAGCATTGGACATGGTATAGTTCACGCGCAAGCCCGACATTCCAAGTTCAACTTCCACATCAAACTCATGTTCACAGATATCTGCACATTCATACATAATGTCCACAACCATGATTCACTTCAAAGCCAAAAAATGTGAGGAGAGTTATAAATAAATAAAAACCTCTACTAGTTCCTGCTACCAGTGCCAGCACAACAAGTCAAGACCATGCGTAAATTAATTATATTTTAGTCATTTTTTCTGTTCTAAAATGCCTGCCAGCTCGCGGAAGGACGTGTTGCCGACACACGCGCGGATTCAATGAAGGCAGGCGGGGCAGTCTTAAGCTGGTTGCACGCGGCGAGGAGGCGTGCTCAGCCGGGCCTGCAGCGAGTGCGGCCCTCTTGGCCGGTGCATTGGTTCAATGCCTGCGCTATGAGAGGTTGCGTCCGTGTCAGAGCAATCACTCCCTCCAGTCCTTTTTTGTGTGGGTATAACAAAATCTCGTTTTCCATTCACATTTTACAAGTAAAATTCGTGGACAAACTTTGACCCAAAGTATGATGGGGACTACTAAACCAGAATGGAGGTAGTAGTTTTTTTAATCAAAGAAGGGTTTCCCCTTCCGATTACTGAAAACCGGCATCTAAATCTAAACCATAATATTTGCCCTAGAACTACCAGGTTCAACATCTCGCAACATAAACCCATACAACCATAAGCCAAGGAGGTATGTAGTACTATGAATTCCATTTTCGCTCCATACTAATCGTTCTAAAAACTACTTACTACTTATAACGTGCCATTGAAAATCGGAACTCTTAACCCCGCTAAAAAAAGATATTTTAAACGTGGCTACTTGATCTATGGAAAGTGGCGAGCCACCGCGCTCCAAGTCGTTCACCTGTGGTCCCGACCATCAACTCCTATGGATCAAATTATCACGCGAGCTGACTATTCCTACAAAGGTGCTCCACCACATACCCGGTACCCACGAATGCAGCAATCATGCACCTAAGGTTTTAGGGTTTATTTGTTAATGTCGTCTTTACGTAACACTCATGTGTGCGAGACAGCGAGAGGCCGACTGCGTGTGCGCCTCTTCTCTTCGTATATGTACTCCACCGTTTGTCTGGTGTCCAAAAAATTATAATCACTACTAGCAATGTGCCAATGCGTTGCCACACGATCAAAGTAGATTAATACATATTCACCGATTTGATATAAAAAAAAGTCTAGTTTTGAAATAAGTATATCACTAAAAATATGTAATGTTTCACTCAAAATATATTCCTTTGGCGGTTTTGATGAGATAAGGGAGGAATGTTGTTGGTTTCAAGATTCGAGAAGTGGTATATGTCTAATTTCTACTCTTACTAGCAAGATGCCCGTGCGTTGCACGGAACATCAAGATCTTGTGGGAGAAAAGGATGAACGAGGGAAGGCCTTATCTGCAAATGTGGTGAAGAGTGCAGGTAAATTGCCATATTTTCCTTCCTATCCGCCAGATATAAATCGGACGACCTACATTGTAGGATGGCAAGCCCACCATCATCACCAACTCTATTTTTTATCCCTACTCTTATAAAAAGCATTGTCGGTGATGATCGTGTGCCTGCCATCCTGCAATATAGGCCATCCGATCTATATCTAACGGATAGGAAGGAAACTATGGCAATTTTGCAAAATGATACCCACACCCCTCTCCACATTTGCAAATAAGGCCTTCCCTCGTTCATCCTTTTCCCCCACAAGATAAACTACTCATACAAATGCATCTTGATGTTCCGTGCAACGCATGGGCATCTTGCTAGTTGTTGCAAAAAGCCCATGTGTGTGTGAGAGAGAGGGAGAGTGGAGGAGGACGGAGTGCATGGATGACAAAGACACAAGTAGTGTGTGTGCGATAGGTATCAGCAATGAGGCGATAGTGTGTGTGTGTGCACGATCGAGAGGGCATGTCTCAAGAAGGGAAGAAAAAGCTACATAGATACAAGGAGCGGGAGAGAGACATGTATGCGATGGTGGAAGCACGAGTGTGCGGGTGTATAAACCTATCTAGAGGCTAGCTAGTCGATAAATGTTTGTGAGAGAAATACGAGTCGGGGTGCGAAAGCGAGTGTTTTGTGTGTGTGAGAGAGAGACGGTAGTCGGGAAGGGAGTGGAAGCAGGAGTTGTGTGTGTGTGTGCCTGTGAGAGATAGAGGAGATGGTAGTCGGGGTTGTCTGATCGGTAAACAAATGAATAATGTCAGTCTGGGATGGAGACGAAAAGGAGACCGCATCAAATGTTGTGTCTACAGGAGAGAGAGAGAGAGTAATTTTTAGTGGTATGAGTCATATGTAGAGACATATAGGGTGTTGTGACACCCCAAAATTTTGGCTTTGTTTTAATGAATTATTTTTTTTCCAGGAATTAAAACTTTGGATTTTTGAGCTCCATTGTGATTTTTTTTAAATCATCTCCTTCCCTGTTATGATGAGTTTTTCCCAAAGAGAAAACTTTTCAAATATGTTATTGGACTTGTTTAACCTATCAAGAAAAACTTTCCTTTTATTAGTGTAACAAATTAAATAATTAAGTTGCTTGATCTTTACTTTCTTGAAAATGGTGTTTCAAGGTTAAATGGCCATATTTGAACTACAACCATTTGATAGATTCACTTAAAATTCCCACAAAAATTTGGAGATGTCATGTGATGTTTTTAAATCACTTTTATGCAAAAATATATTTCATTCATGAAATATTTTGAGCCCTACACTCAATTTTTCTTCTCTGGTCCAGAGTGCATTTTGCACTGCAACCCATTTAAATATTTCTTTAAAACTGCTACCAAAATTAGGGGAGGTCAGTAGGAGCACATTATTCCACTTTGTGCAAAAATCCAGGGTTGTTCTTTGAAAATTTTGAGTGAATCAACCTCTTTTCCATTCTGGTCCAATTTGAGGATTTGTACAACAACCACCATTTTAGTTGCTCCTACATCCATGATTATTTCTCCTACTTGTAGTCCCCCATGTTAAACCCTTAAGTCCAGGAGCATGCACCTTTTGGATCATTTTTGGTTCATGAAATAATGCTACTTATTTCCTGTCCAGAATTGTAGTTTTGCAAAACTTACACTAGCAAGTTTCTGCTTTTGGCCAACTAACCTCACCACCCTCTTGTACATCTGAAGAGACTTCCATCTGGAGTTTTTGACCACTCCAAGACTTGCCTAAGTGCCCTTGGCATTTTGTCAAACACCCTACGGGCATGATTTGTTTTGACATGAGTTTTGGCATTGCACTGTGAACCTAATCCCCTGACCAAACCAGCTTGTCCACTGATCTCCTTGCAAGCCCAAACCTAGACCTGTTAACCCCCAGCCTCAACCGCGACTCCTAGCATGCTCGGGCATTTCGTCGAGCACACTCAGTGCGTGCACTGGACACGCCCAGAGCGCGCGTATTGCACGATGCCGCGCCCGAGCCGACACGCTGGCCCCCTGGCTTTGGCCCACACGGCAGCACCTCGCCACGCACTCCCCGCCTCGCAGCATCGCGCCATACCACCCTGGCACGCTACAGCGCCGCCGCCAGGGCGTTCTTGGCGGCACTCCAGCGTCCGCAGTGGCTCCAGCCACGGGCAGCGCCGCCCAAACTCCTCCCGCTCGCCACCTGGCCCCTGGAGCAGTGCGAGCTCATCCGCAGCCATGTCCTCTAGCGCTCGTCGCCGCCACGATGCCCTGCTGCTACAGAACGTCGGTTCGCCGGAAGCTTATCCACGGCCGCCACGGAACCGCCTTGCCTCGCTTATAAATGGACGCCCCGGGCCGTTCCCGCACACGGGCAACCTTAGGACACCCCAATGACGCTTCCCCAGCTCGCCAATCGACCCAGGAGAGCTTCCTTCCTCATCTCCGGCAACTCCTGCCGCCGCCACCGCCCCGGCCAATCCGGCACCTCCAGTACCTCCCCCTCTCCGTTCTCTTCGCCAGAAACCTCCTCATCCTCCCGTGAACCCTTCCCCCTACTCGATTTTGATCGGGAACCACCGCCGCCTCAAAACCACCTTACCACCGAAGCTTCCCTCCGCCGCGGAGCTCGCCGCCGGTGATTTCCTCCACCTCCGACGACCCTACGACTATCGGAGTGACCACCTCGGCCCCCTGAATCCGCTGGTGGCCTCAGCTTCCCGAACGGAGCCACCGTTCGCCGGTGATGATCACCGGAGCCCCGCTCCACTCGGGCAGAGGAGGGAGACGACGCAGGCGACTAGTCAAACCTGACCAGTGGGCTAGGCGGGCCCACCGTCAGAGACCCAGCGCCGGTCCACGTGGTTAAGTGGAGGCGTAAAGGGCGCAAATACGTTTTCTCTGCACCGAAAGCGTAATCTCGTTTGAAACGTTTTCCTTTTCCTGATTTTATTAAAAACAGATTTGACCAAATCTTTGACTGGCTATAACTTTTTAAATATAACTCCAAATGAGTTGATTCTTTTTCCTACCTTCCTCAAATTTGGTCTAGTTTATTTTAAGATTTATTTGAAAATTTTTCAAACAAATTTTTTGTACTGTTTTTGAAATGTGTGTTAATTCAAATATATTTTTAAATAGGATTTTGGGGAGAGAGAAGAAAGTTTTGAAGAGAACCTCACCCCTCCACAACATTGAAGGCAAGCATTCTGAACCCCGGCATAATAATTTTTGTGTGTTCGATGACACGTTCATAACATCACCTCACATTGGAGAAACTTGTTATTTCATGTGATATGATCATATGCATGGGTGCATGTTATTGATTTCCTTGCTGTTGGAAATGGACACACTTGTGATGATAAACACCCTCATGTGCCTTGCATGCATACCGGCAGGAACCCGGGAAAACCTCTGCCTTGGGTAGGCATGAGTTTGTCGCCGGTCTCCGTTGGGACGGTTATGTCTGGTATGGCATGGTAAGGTGATATGAGCAGTGACTCTGTTGGTTGAAATATATTCGTCATGCTAATCATGCAGGGATACTTAAAACCTCCTGAGTCGACCGTAGGTCGAGTCTTGTTCCAGTAACCCCCATACCTGTTTCGTACTACCACTCGTCTCTACAGCAAGTAGAGTACGGTTCAGTAAGTTGTCAACCTCTTTCTAGCACACACCGTATAGAGAGGCCATGGTGGAAGATACCGGTTGTAGCTGGTAGGCAGGCCACCTGGTCCGGGGGCATGGGTGTTTCCGGTTGGGACCGAGAGGGGAGGCCACCCCTTAGAGCGCGCGATATAATTTTGATCCCATGCTACGCGAGGTTGTAGCCTCCCCACTTAGAGTTTGCATAACAGGTGTCGTGGGTGATTCCAGACACATGTGAGTTAAGCTGGTGTGTGCAAGTTAGGTGTGTTTTCAACAAAAAGACCGTAGACGGAATTAGTCCCGATGGACCAAAGAAATCCGTTACTCGTGGGTAAAGAGTACACCCTCTGCAGAGATTAAACCTATTCGAATAGCCGTGTCCATGGTTAAGGATTACAGTCTGGGATGGGTCAGGTGCCGGTCCTAGTGTCGGTCTTCGGAGGTGAAACGGTTAACCAGAAATGGAATTACTACTCGTGACTTGTGATAACTATGATTATTATTATTGTTGACTACCGTGATATTATTGTTATTATCGAGTATCTCTGGGATGGTTCTACCTCCGGGATATTCACTATGATTGTTTATTTTAAAAGCCCTTTATGTGGTGTCGCTCAGACGCCCGACTGTGGCATTTCTTTTAAAGCCCTTTATGTGGTGTCGCTCAGACGCCCGACTGTGGCATTTCTTTTAAAAGCCCTTTATGTGGTGTCGCTCAGACGCCCGACTGTGGCATTTCTTTTAAAGCCCTTTATGTGGTGTTGCTCAGACGCCCGACTGTGGCATTTCTTTTA
>NC_041391.1:233521412-233521701 GCF_002162155.2 Triticum dicoccoides
GCATTTCTTTTAAAGCCCTTTATGTGGTGTCGCTCAGACGCCCGACTGTGGCATTTCTTTTAAAGCCCTTTATGTGGCGTCGCCCAGACGCCCGACTGTGGCATTTCTTTTAAAGCTCTTTATGTGGTGTCGCTCAGACGCCCGACTGTGGCATTTCTTTTAAAGCCCTTTATGTGGTGTCGCTCAGACGCCCGACTGTGGCATTTCTTTTAAAGCTCTTTATGTGGTGTCGCTCAGACGCCCGACTGTGGCATTTCTTTTAAAGCCCTTTATGTGGTGTCGCTAAGAC
>NC_041391.1:233521714-233571042 GCF_002162155.2 Triticum dicoccoides
TCGCTCAGACGCCCGACTGTGGCATTTCTTTTAAAGCCCTTTATGTGGTGTCGCTCAGACGCCCGACTGTGGCATTTCTTTTAAAGCCCTTTATGTGGTGTCGCTCAGACGCCCGACTGTGGCATTTCTTTTAAAGCTCTTTATGTGGTGTCGCTCAGACGCCCGACTGTGGCATTTCTTTTAAAGCCCTTTATGTGGTGTCGCTAAGACGCCCGACTGTGGCATTGCTTGTTATTTGTTTCATAAATTTTAATACTACCATGTTATTACATTTTTTATAAATAACTTGCTTGCACGCATTAGAGCTTCATTTATCTTTTGTGACTGACGTCATGAACATAAAATATTTTTAGTACATCATTGTTATATTATACCTGTGTTCATAATGTTTGCGAGTACATTCAAAGTACTCACTGGCTTGTCCCTGGCTATTGTCTTGGCCAGATTTTCTTGCTCGGAGAGGAGCGACGCGATGCCAGCCCCGGAACCCACACAATGGAGATAGCAGCCTCGCGAAGATAGGAGTTAACCTGGTCAGCTGTTCCCGTGGGAAATGGAGTCCATAGACACTGATGATCCACAAACCGCTTCCGCCATCAACCACTAGAAACCATTTGTTGTACTCACAGGCCAGAATGGTCTTGTACTACATATTTTGTATTTTGCTTGGAATTTCTGTATCAAGTTGGAGCCTCATCAGCTAACAGTAATCCTGGGGCTGATGAGCACGACGGTCTTTTCTGGAAATTTATATCCGGAAAGCCCGGTCGTGACAGGTGTGTGAGAGAATCCCATAGAGATAAATACAAAGTGAAAGACGAGTGGAGACTGTGTGTGTGGCGGTGAAAAAGAAAGCTTAGGTACCGAGTGATACCAGAGAATAGTAGAGACGTGAGAGATAATGAAAACCGTGTAATGTATAGTGATAGGGAGAGTGTGACACTTCTCAAGGGAGACATCGAGAGACCATGTTTGCAAGGATAGGATAAACATGAAGTGAGCATGCGGGTGAGCTGGAGAAAAGAGAGTGATAGCTACCTGAAGGAGCATGCATGCGAGAGAGATGGGCGTGAAAGGAGTGAACAAAAAAGGGACTCAAATATTTGAATTCGAGATGATGATACATGTAATCCATACTCGAACCAAAATTGATCTATCAAACATGCATACTCATATGAATTCACGCACATCTATGTTATTTAATATGTAGATATTACTGATCCATACATTTTAGTAGAACATTATTTGGTTAATTTTTTTCGAATTCAACCTTAAGATTTCGAGATCGTTGTATTTGTAAATCATATTATACATATAAAGGAGCAGAATTCTTTGTTGTGCTTTTAAAAGTATATATAAAAATATGATGTATATAGAATGTAATTCCAATTGAAAATGGATCCCGCCTGAAAAAAATTAGTAGAATACAAACGGGATTCAAATTGAGTTGGCACGGTAAACGTGCACTCTGCGAAATTTGAACGAAGCAGGGAAAGTCATAGTAACCGCCCGAAACCAAAATCTGCGAGATGGAAATCACTACTGCATATCCCTGCCACGCAAAGCCTATCTGCTGGATTTGTATAGGTTTCGATAGGGGTAGGTTTGTAATTTCACCCAAACATGACGTAACCGCCTCTCACCTGGATTCATACATGGTGGGCGCCAAAACACAGTGTGCCCTCGGCCGAAATCGACTCCCTCCCTGATTCATATTCATACATGGTGGGCGCCAAAAAAAACTATCGTCGGCAAATATTCAGTGTATGCGAGATTACCATCCTATCCCCAACCGACTAATGTTGCTGTGATGTAGTAGAAATTTGAAACGGGGGCTAAGTTTGTAAATTTTCTCGCATTTGAGACAAGCGCGCCCTGAATACATGGTTCCCCCCTTCCTCTCTACCTCCCTTTTCCTCATTCGTACTCCGTGGGCGCCAAAACACCCTCTCCACCCCACCCTTCTCTGTCCGCCGCCGTCCGCCACCCCATCCACCGCCATCCTCCTCCACCATGCCGGAGCTGATACCCCGATGCCGCCGTCCATTACAAGAGATCGACCTCTCTCATCCACGCCTTCGGACCGGGATCCTTGCATCCCGTCCTCTCGCTTCATCCCCGCCGTCGTCCACCTTGTCGGCGCTGCTTCGATGATCGTCTCGTCCACCGCGCCCCGTTGCCACCATCTACCCTCCTAGATTTGCTTCCACGCTGCCGACAGCCATCGCTACCGCAGCACCATCAAATTCTCAGCAGATGCGTACACGACGCCGCACCAGAGGTAGTACTCTTTCGTATCTGCTCAACTTATTTATCGCAACAAGAAAATAGATCGCCACTGCTTTACTCTGATTTCTTGTCTTGGTTGCGAAGTTGCCTTTGTCCAGTTTGCACCTTCAGATCCGCCATGGCACGCTCAACACTATACTCCAAATGCTTATGGTTTTCCCCTTTTATATTCCACACTAGTTAAATCACAGTAGACTAAATCTCAAAATTGGGTCAGTCGATTTTTCAGAGCTCGCCGGAGTTCGCCGGTGCGATCCAAGGGGCTCGGGTGGTTGTGGGGCCTCGCCGAATGAAGAAAACTCGATGCGGGTGGGGGTTGGGGGTGGCGGAGGAACACAGGAGGAGGGGCCGGTGGTCCGGCCGGCGGCCCGTGCGGTGTTCTGTATGGGAAGAATCAGAGACGAGGAAGAAGAAGGGTTAGGAGACGTAGGATTCATCCAACCACCTGAAATGGTCGAGAGACAGCTGGGAGTTGCATTCTTAATGCGCTCTGGTTCATCATGTGTGGGCACTGCGCAACCAACATTTTATTATCCAAAATCTGCTTGCTCTTCTTTACCATGTTCCTCTTCCGTTCTTGTTTAATATGTACTCTCTCCGTTCCTAAATACAAGTGTTTGTATAGATTCCACCATGGACTACATATGGAGCAAAATGAGTGAATCTACACTCTAAAATGTATCTGGATACATCTGTATGTGATCCAAAGTGTAAATCTCTACCAAGACTTATATTTTGGAACGGAGGGAGTATGCTAGTAGTACAATATGTTCCTTGTACTGAAGATGAGCAGGGACATTTGCAGTGTAGAGGTCTATACGGTCGGTTGTGATGGACACTTTGAGCCTCTTTGATTCGTAGGATCTTGTAAACATAGGAATAGGATTTGTAGTGGCCTGCCCACTTGAATCCTATAAGAATAGCAAGGAAATGTGCGGAGCTGTGTCGCCTTTGAGAGTTACACTGATATTAACAGTACCGCACCTTCACTTGAAGAGAGCTGGTATTCAAAGCCTTTCTAGCCGTATCGGCAATACTAGCACATATATTCCAGCAAGTTCCACTTTGCTGATTTTACTTTGATGCTTAAGGTTTTCCCGTTATATCTACACTATGATCTGTGTAGTTGCTTTGTGTCGCACTAGCAGCAGTCCACTCTTGAAGCTAAACACTGCAATGGCTTACAAAATTGGCACTAAGGCATTGAGTGCCATTCTGTATGCAATGAAACTCATACGCTCCCCACCTGTTGATTCTTGTTCAGAATATGATCCTAATGACTATTCTAACCTCGAGGAGTCAAAGGCAGATGGCCTGTCCTGTTCACCCATCAAGGTGCCTGTTCTAATTTGGCAACGTTTTATTGATTGCTGGTATCTTTCATATGTTGTCTTGCATTTCTTCTACTTTGTTGCACCGCCATCTGCTTAGTTTACTCATGATATATGTCGAGATGCCATGCCAATCCATTATCAATACATATTCCATCTATCATCATACCATGTTTTTCCACTCAAATGTTGTTCGTGTGCATCAGACATCAAAAGGAAGAGAGTGATTGCCGAACCTGAAGGAGCACCAGCAAAGTCCTTGAAAAACGTGGTGGTGCCGGAGAAATCAGACAACACCCCACTTATATTGGCTGTACAACCAGTGACACAAAACATAGGACCGACTCCAGCAGACTGTACCCATACTTCACTAGCCACACCACTAGCCCCACCACACAGGACCTGCACTCCAGCAAAAGGTATACCGATTTTATTTGCCGTAGCACCAGCTGTACCACGGAAAAATCCCACTCCAGCAAAAAGTATAGGAAGTCCACCGTCCGAAGACCTATCCCAACTGCAGAGACGGCCAATTCCTGCAGATTGGAACCCCATTCCATTTATTCCCAGTTTAAAAGACAATGCTTTCAATGTTGTTAGGGACTACGTGCATATATTCCCACCATGGGAAGATTATTGTGAAGACAAACACCATTTTCACATCTTCCTGTCCAACTTACGTGTAAGTGCTATTATTCATGGTTATTATTTTCCTGTTTTCTACTGATTGAACACATCAATGATTTACATTACATTGTTGTAACTAGGCGAGGGTCAATCTGGATAGTCATGACGAGCAAAGCTTGCTTGTGCTTTTCAAGGAAGCATTGCAGCAGTATCGGTGTTACCTGAGGAAATCACACTTTGATGGCAAGTCTATAAACGAATTTCCGGTGAAGTCTCCTGTGCTAAATTTAGAAGACATTGAATGGAAAAACCTTGTTATGCACTGGTCTCGTTCCCTGGATGAGGTACTGTCTATGAAATCACATGACAATTTGAACTTCTACTTTTCCGCATGTGCCTTATGGATCTTTTTTGCAGGAAATCTGCTCGAAGAAGAATTCCGGTTTGAAAAGAACGAAAGGATATCGCAAATATGCTGCCCGCTGCTTTGCTCTTGTTAGTACCTGTTGTCCTGTATCACTGTACTTGCATACATACTTGGTTCATTATGTGACAGAAGTATGCATGATAGCTTGCTTATCAATTGTTCGCTCCAAATTATCTGATCTGTATGAATGGTTACATTATTGTAGAATATATCCAATGCCAATGTTTTTTAGCTCTGCATTGTTCTTGTAAGTACATGCTGTACTTTATCTGTATACTTACAATGACATGTAGTTGTTCATGTACCATCACTCTGCAGGTTATTTTCCTTTGCCCTCCATTTTCCACACATTAGATCTATATTTACTCTTACCATAAGGTCAGTACTGAAGAAGTTTAGCTGTGCATTGCTCTTGGTTGTACCTTTTGCCTGTATCGCTGCACTTACATTTATAGCTACTTGGTTATGTAGCATCACTCTTCATCTTATCTTAAATATTCTCTAGTTTTTCATATATTATCACATCTATATTTACTCTTAACAAAATGTAGAATAAAAGCAATGCTTATGAAGAAGATTCTGTGGTAAACTTCTTGAATTGCCCCCCCATCAGCATGGACAAGGCCTTTATAGAGCCTGTCTTCACCAATAATGTAAGTTTGTCCATCTCAAGCCTTCAAACTTTGTTGTATATATTTGGTTAGGCATGACTGCAACAACTGTTTATTTTTCGTGTTTGCATCAAATTGCATGTTTAAAGTTTATTATCTAGTTCATAAACAAAAGTTTGTCCTTTCTCAATTTAAGTTTTCGGTTGTACAACCAAGTTTCTTCTTCATACCATGTAAATTAAACTATACAGAGCAAGTGATCTTCTTTTGCACTGCATGTATGCTCCTGTTCTTCATCCGTAATCTAGTGGTGTGGTGAACCTACCCACTACAGCACAATGTCATATTCTGCAATGTCTTAACTATGAACAATGTCATATCATTCTACTACTCCCTCCGTACGAAAATACTTGTCATTGAAATGGATGTATCTAGATGTATTTTAGTTCTAGACACATCCATTTTGATGACAAGTAATTCCGGAAGGAGGGAGTATTATTTAAACCGTCTCTTTATTTGCTAATCTGAAATGGGATAAATTGACAGCACACTAACCATTGATACTTATGAGTTCTTGATCTGTAATCCAGTGGTGTCGTGAAGCTGCCAACTCCTTCACAATGTCATTTCCTGCCATGTCTTGACCTGAACAATACCATATTGTGTTAATGCATTTTTAAACCGTGTCACTTTATTCGTCAGTAAGAAATGTGATGAATTGTCAGCACTGATACTTTTATGTGCAAAACCTGTCATCTGTCTGCTTGTTTATCTTTCAGAGTGAGGAAGATTTAAGTGTTGAACAAGCGCAGTCTCATCATCTTGCTCAGCTTCTTGCACTGCAGCTCCCCAACATGGCTAACCTTTCTTGAACTCTATTGAAGTGCTATCGATTTTGTATATTATTTTGTCGACGTGTTTATTTGCACTGGTGGCGAACTTTGATGCCTAGTATATGTAATCTGCTGTCTGCTTGTGCTTTATTATCATAGTGGCGAACTTTGATGCCCAGTGGATGTAATATGCTGTAATTTCTTTATTGTATAGTCTAGGTTTTTTCTTATTCACGATGCTGCAGTTATTTTACTGCATATATATCATGTCTTCGCAGTAAACCAGCCAAACCGTAAAATTACGGTACATAATCGGGCCGTCATGCAATCACGATGTAGGTTGGGCCTGAAACGTGCCGAACAGCTAACGGGCCGGCAGCAGCTCGAAATGAACCCAGGCCCATGATTGTGCGAATCAAATCACGGGCTTTTAACAGGCCAAAATTGTCTCGGTCCTTGTTTGGCCCAATCAGACATCGGCTGCGAGGAGGCCGGATGCAAACCGGGCCGTAGTTAGGCCCAACTATATGACGGGCATTTAATAGGCGGAAATTAATATAGGGCCGAAATGTTAAACGGGCCCTTAAGAGGCCAAAACTAATATCAGGCCGAATTACTAAGTGGGCCTTTAGCAAATGGGCCCAAAAGAATAGTGTCCAGTTGACAGGCTGAATATGATATGGACCATAATTGAGCCCAAAGCCTCTTAAAGGGCCGGACCTGATCTGGGCCGTAATTTGGCCCAGAACGTGGTAGGCTTTTAACAGGCTGGATCTCATATGGGCCACTATTAGGCCCGTAACGTGGCAGGCCATTAATGGACCGGATCAAATATGGGCCGGCATTTGGCCCAAAACATGGCAGCCAGTTAATGGGCCGGCCTACTAGGGTCCTCAAAATCTTGTGGGCCTACAGCCGGGCCGGCCCATTAATGTCGGCGAAATCTCGTGGGCCTTTAGCCGGGCCGGCCCATTAATGTCGGCGAAATCTCGTGGGCCTTTAGCCGGACTGGCCCATTATGATCCGCAAGAATCTTGTGGGCCTTTACCTGGACCGGCCCATTATGGCCCGCATAATCTTGTGGGCCTTTAGCTGGGCCAGCCCATTATGGTCCGCAAAATCTCATGGGCCTTTAGCTGGGCCGGCCCGTTATGGTTCGCAAAATCTCGTGGGCCTTTAGTTGGGCCGGCCCATTTAAACTTGATGGGCTGGTCCACGTGTCAACATATAATAGGCACGTCTCGGCCATTGGATGAGTGACACCTGTGCCAGCACGGACCTGACACGTGTCTCCTCCAGCCAATGATGATTTTACACGTGCAAAATCCCCATTGGTCGGGGCTGTTAACGGGTTATTGGATCCAAAACCCGACCCGATATCTTAACGGCGTTCCGTTACGGTGGATGCCACGTGTCGGTCACCCTTGACGAAAGCACTTCTGTGATGCGCGATTTATCATCATGGAAGTGGACACTTCCGTGATGTTAATTTTGGTAATGTCATGGAACACTTCTACGACAGCACATGCATGACTATCTTGATTCTGTCATAAATTCGTCATGGATGTACATGCATGACAAAAAATGCGACCTACTGTGACAAACACGTATCATCACGGAAGTGTATTTTGTTTGTAGTGGCAGTTGAGGGAGTTCCTCCCGAGGTTGCGCTATGCTTGATAGTGACAGTGCTGATGAGGGCTTGAAGAGTCGTTCCTCGAAAATGCCAGGCTCCTGAGGCAGCCGCCTCGATGCCCTCTTGGCAATGTCATCTGCCTCCTGGTTGGTGCCGCGAGGCACATGCTGCAGCCCCAGCCCCAAAAACTGCTTTTCCATCATGCGCACTTCTGCAAGATACGTCTCCATGTGCTCGTCCTTGGGCTCATATACTTTGTTGGAGAAGTTGACGAGGAGCTGTGAGTCACCCTTGATGATGAGGCACTTCACCCCCAGTGCGGCCGCGGCCATTAAGCCTGCTATGAGGCCCTCATATTCTGCTATGTTGTTGGAAACCTTTTCGCCCTGCTGGAAACAGAGCTGCACGGCGTAATAGAGCTTGTCCTGAGTGGGGGATATAAGCACTGCGCCCGCCCCCGCGCCATGTCGCGAGAATGCTCCATCGAAGTGCATAACCCAGCCGTCTGGTGCCTTGCTTCCCGGGGAAAGCGACCGATCTTCGCATGCTTCGAGCCCCGGTGCCTCTGTCCATTCTGCCACAAAATCTGCAAGTGCGGCTCCTTTGAGGACTCTGGTCGTGCTGAATTCTAACTGAAACACTTGCAGCTCGATGTTCCATTCAGCGACCCTTCCAGCGGAGTTGGGACTCCTGAGCACCCTCTCCAAAGGGTAGGCTGAGACGACCTTGATGGGGTGACCTTGGAAATAGTGCTGCAGCTTTCGAGAGGCCACCAATAGCGCGAGCAAGAGATTTTGAGGCATGGGGTACCATGCCCTTGCATCCCACAGCATCATGCTGATGAGATACACGGGATGCTCGACGAGGGTGGGCGCACCGACGAAGCCCTCACCCTCCGGAGAGTTGAGCGCCTCCTGAGACGTCAGAGCCCCTGGCTCCTGACTGCTTGGTGAGGACCCTCAGCCCCGGAGGCATCTTCCTGTTGAGGCTGGTCCCCATCTGCCTAGGCCATGACCCTCGCGAGGCCTTCCTGGCCTTGAGCTGCCGTGGTCGGGGTTGCGGTCGATGCGGCCTTGACCCGGTGCTCCCCCAGAACCGCCACCAGAGCTGCGTTGGCGGAGTAGGGTGTGGCGGCGAGGTAGAGCACCAAGGGCTCCTGAGGGCGTGGGGCTACCATCACTGGAGGGCTGGTCAGGTACTTCTTGAGATCTTGGAACGCTTTGTCAGCCTCTTGAGTCCATTCGAATGGGCCCTTCTTCTTCATAAGCTTGAAGAAGGGCAGGGCACGTTCCGCCAGCTTGGAGATGAAGCGCTCTAACGCAGTTACTCGTCCGGTGAGCTTCTGCATTTCCCTGAGGGTTTGCGGCGGACTCATGTCTTTGATTGCCTTGACCTTCTTTGGGTTGGCCTCGATACCTCTGTGGGACACGAGGAAGCCCAGAAGCTTGCCAGAAGGAACACCGAACATGCACTTCTCCGGGTTGAGCCGCAGGTCCACTTCATGATGGCTCGCGAAGGTTTCTTCTAGGTCCTGTATCAGGGTCTTTGCCTTCACCACAATATTGTCGACGTAGGCCTCAGCATTTCTCCCGAGCTGCCGGCCCAAGGCAATATGCATCAGTCGCTGAAAGTTTGCGCCTGCGTTGCGCAATCCGAACGGCATGCAGGTGTAGTAGTACACCCCGCACGGGGTCAGGAAGGTTGTTTTCTCCACATCATCTACTGCCATCTTGATTTGGTGATAGCCGAGAAGGCATCCAGGAAGCACAACAGGCCGCACTCAGCGGTGGAGTCGACGATTTGGTCGATGTGGGAGAGGGGGAACGGATCTTGAGGGCAAGCCTTGTTGAGGTTGGTGAAGTCGACGCACATGCGCTCCTTTCCTCCCTTCTTCGGCACAACAACAGGGTTTGCCAGCCATTCAGGGTAGCGGACTTTGCGAATGACACCTGTAGCTTCCAGCTTGCGGGTTTCTTGGACAATGAAGGCTTTCTTCTCGGTGGACTGCCGCCTTGCTTTTTGCTTCATGGGCGCACATTGGGGTTCACGTTCAGGTGGTGCTCGGTCACTTGCCTTGGGACCCCTGCTAGCTGCTTGGGTTCCCACATGAACACCTCCTTGTTCGCGCATAGGAACTTCACCAGAGCCTCCTCCTGGCCGGGGTCGAGATTGGCGCCTATGGTGAAGGTGGCGTCGGAGGATCCATCCTCATCGACTGGTACCTGCTTGGTCTCCGCCTTGTCTTGGGTGAACAGCTGCTTCTTCTTGGTTGGCATAACCCCCTTGGCCTTGAGGGTGTCGGTGCTGGTGGGTTGCGCCACTACGGCCGCCTTGAAGGCGAGCTTGAGCGACTGTAGAGCATCTTTTGTATCTCCAGCTACGGTGAGGACGCCGCTGCTCCCGAGCATCTTCATTAGGTTGTAGCCCGGGTGAGTCGCTGCCATGAACTGGGCCAAAGCAGGGTAGCTGAGGATGGCATTGTACGGGAGGCCGATGCGGGCAATGTCGAAGTCGACCAACTCCGTGCGGAAGTTGTCGTGGGTGAGGGAGTCCTGGATTAAGGGGTCCTCGGACAGCCGGACTATATACTTTGGCCGGACTGTTGGACTATGAAGATACAAGATTGAAGACTTCGTCCCGTGTTCGGATGGGACTCTCCTTTGCGTGGAAGGCAAGCTTGGCAATTCGGATATGTAGATCTCCTTCTCTGTAACCGACTCTGTGTAACCCTAGCCCCCTCCGGTGTCTACATAAACCGGAGGGTTTAGTCCGTAGGACAAGAACAATCATAATCGTAGGCTAGCTTCTAGGGTTTAGCCTCTACGATCTCGTGGTAGATCTACTCTTGTAATACTCATATCATCAAGATCAATCAAGTAGGAAGTAGGGTATTACCTCCATCGAGAGGGCCCGGACCTGGGTAAAACATCATGTCCCCCGCCTCCTGTTACCATTAGCCTTAGACGCACAGTTCGGGACCCCCTACCCGAGATTGGTGCTTTAATTGAGAGTTCCACTGTGCCGTCGCGATAAGGCTTGATGGCTCCTTCAATCATCTTCAATGACACGGTCCAAGGGGAGGTTTTCCTTCCCAGATATATCTTTGTATTTGGCGGTTTCGTACTGCGGGCCAACTCGCTTGGCCATCTGGAGCAGATCGATAGCTACACCCCTGGCCATTAGGTCAGGTTTGGAAGCTTGAACTATACTGCCGACATCCACGGAGACTTGATCTTCGACGTATTAGAGCCCCTGTCAGGTGAGCCAAACGGTCATGACGAGCATGACTTAGATCTGCCGTCGGACAATGTTGGGGAGATCGCACCTACGGCGGCATCAGGAATCAATCTGGAGCAGATCATGCCATCCGAGGACGGGTGGATGGACCCCGCCATGGAGGCCGCATACTCTTCGGCCTTGGAGCCGAACACTGACCTCACCTCCTATGAGTCCGGAATCATCGGACCCTCGGACTCGACTCCGTCTACAGGATCCGGACCGCGTACGACCATGCCTATCGAATCTGATTGGTCACCAGTCATGGAGTTCACCTCCGCGGATATCTTTCAGCACTAACCCTTGGGTGACATGCTAAATTCACTAAGATCTCTCTCCTTGTCAGGAGATTCTTGGTTGAACTACGTTCGGCTCGAGTGGGAAGCGGACAACGAGGAAATTCGTTCCCCACCCACCCCCACTTAATAGCCACTGTCGATGACTTAACCGACATGCTTGATTTCAACTCCGAAGACATCGACGGTATGGACGACGATGGAGGAGAAGAACAGGAACCACCGCCCATAGGGCACTGGACAGCCACCTCATCATATGACATATACATGGTGGACACCCCCAAAGAAAGCAATGGCGATGAGGCAACGGAAGATCATCCCCTGGAGAAGCAATCTAGGCACCGGCGTCATAGGCGCCGCTCCAAGCCCCGCCATAGTAAAAATAGTGATACCGGCACAAGAGATGATAACAATCCGGATGGTGCCGAAGACGAACACAATCCAGCCCAGCCAACCTTCAAGCAGGCCGAGCAAGAAGACGGGCAAGCTAGCCCTAAAGAGCAGGCAATAGATGGAGAATCAGAGGATGATAACTACATGCCTCTCTCCGAAGACGAAGTGAGCCTTGGCAACAAAGAATTTATCATGCCCGAGGTCCCCGTTGAGTAGGAGCTTTTCAAGCGCCGGCTTATAGCCACTGCAAGAATCCTGAAGAAAAAGCAGCAACAACTTCAAGCTGATCAAGATCTGCTCACTGATAGATGGACTCAGGTCCTAGCTGCCGAGGAATATGGACTCGAGCGCCCTACCAAAAGTTACCCAAAGCGCAGGTTGCTACGTCAACTCGAGGAGGAGGCGTTGAAACCCACAATACGATCACATGATGCGGCTGACCGACCACCCCGTGGCCGATACAGAGTGGCGTACCAGCCCGAAGTCCAGACCGCACCCCGTCGCCAGTCAAACAGTAATACTAAGGCTCGGGGCCACACAAAGGACCTGCGAGACATATTGGAAAACAAAGCAGGACAGTCAAGATGGATCTACGGATCACGAGGGCGTGCCGCAATGCGTGACGATGACTGTCACACTGGATGCAATAAACAAAAGTCCGGCCGGGCTGAATACAACAGACCAGACTCATGGGAGCTACGTCGGGATGTAGCCTGGCATAGAGGCACCACAAACCCCCTATGCTTCACTGACGAAGTAATGGACCATGAATTCCCATAAGGGTTTAAACCCGTGAACATTGAATCATATGATGGCACAACAGACCCCGCGGCATGGATTGAAGATTTTCTCCTACACATTCACATGGCCCGCGGCTATGACCTACATGCCATCAAGTACCTACCACTTAAGCTCAAAGGACCGGCTCAACATTGGCTGAATAGCCCGCTAGCAAGTTCCATTAGCAGTTGGGAGGACCTGGAAGACACGTTCCTTGACAACTTCCAGGGCACTTACGTGCGACCACCGGATGCTGATGACTTAAGTCACATAACCCAACAGCCCGGAGAGTCAGCCAGGAAATTCTGGACTCGGTTTCTAACCAAAAAGAACCAAATGTTGACTGTTCGGATGCCGAAGCCTTAGCAGCCTTCAAGCATCATATCCGTGACGAATGGCTCGCCCGACACCTCGGCCAAGAGAAGCCAAAGTCCATGGCAGCCCTTACGACACTCATGACCTGCTTTTGTGCGGGCGAGGACAGCTAGCTGGCTCGTAGCAACATCACACCAAAAAATTCAGGCGATTCAGACGCCAGAGATAGCAACGGAAGGCCACGACGCAATAGACACAAGCGTCGCAACAATGGCGACAACGCCGAAGACACGACAGTCAATGCCGGGTTTAGAGGCTCTAAATCCGGACAACAGAAAAAGCCATTCAAAAGAAACAATCTGGGCTCGTCCAGTCTGGACCGCATACTCGATCGCTCATGTCAAATTCACGGCACCCCCGATAAACCAGCCAACCACCCCAACAGGGAATGCTGGGTGTTTAAACATGCCAGCAAGTTGAATGCCGAAAACAAGGAAAAGGGGCTGCATAGCGATGACGACGAGGAGCCCCGGCCGCCGAACACAGGAGGACAGAAGAAATTCCCTCCCCAGGTGAAAACGGTGAATATGATATACGCAACCCACATTCCCCAGCGGGAACGGAAGCGTGCACTAAGGGACGCCTATGTGATGGATCCAGTCGCCCCAAAGTTCAACCCATGGTCCTCTTGTCTGATCACTTTCGATCGCAGGGACCATCCTACCAGTATCTATCATGGCGGTTCGGCCGCATTGGTCCTTGACCCCATCATCGACGGATTCCACCTCACACGAGTCCTCATGGACGGTGGCAGCAGCCTGAACCTTCTCTATCAGGATACAGTGCGCAAAATGGGCATCGACCCCTCAAGGATCAAGCCCACGAAAACCACCTTCAAGGTTGTCATACCCGGTGTGGAGGCCTGTTGCACGGGGTCAATCACACTGGAAGTGGTCTTCAGATCTCCGGACAATTTCCGAAGCAAGGAGTTAATCTTCGACATCGTCCCCTTCTGCAGTGGCTATCATGCACTGCTCGGACGAACCGCATTTTCCAGATTCAATGTGGTACCGCATTATGCATACCTCAAGCTCAAAATGCCAGGACCTCGCGGGGTTATAACAGTTAATGGAAACACAGAGCGCTCGCCCCGAACGGAGGAGCACACGGCGGCCCTCGCGGCAGAAGTACAAAACAACCTTCTTAAGCAAACAACCCATTCAGCGATGAAGAACCCGGACACCGTCAAGCGAGTCCAGAGTACCCCACAACAGGATCACCCGGCACGTCCAGAGCTCGACTAGCAATTCGGCATCCGTCCTAGTCCCAGACAGGCGGTGAAAGTTGTGCCGTGCGTACATAATTACGCACTTAAAATAGCATGGGCATAGGCGGAGGCACGACCATGACACGGTCCACAATGCGGTTCGACCGCCCCAGGACCCATGCATCTTTGCACCTTTTTTCTTTCAGGTCCCTATCTTCAGGAGGCTCTTCCGAAAGACCGACTATCGGACACATAGCGGGACGGACACACCAAGAAGACAAGAAGCTTTGGCGTACAAGGGAATCCTCAGGTGGTCTCTAATAACGATCGTTATACCTGTTTTACATACCTGCACATAGCTCGCTCCTGGTCAGGATGTGTCAAACAGTCCTATTTTGCTTATTGCACTACTTGTATACGTACGCTTTGACGTACTATTTGAATAACAAGGAAAAATAATGTACAGCGTCAGCTTACTATTACATTTATTTACCCCTTTTCTTTACTGCTTATTTATTGCACCCATACACTTTGGTACGTCCGGTTCGCCAGGGGCTTCAGCGCACCCCATAACACGGCAAGAAAAGTCCGAACACTTTCGGCAGTGCGGCACCCCGAACATATAGCATTATATGCATCAGCTCCGAATCATGTCTTGGGTCAATAGTTGGGTTTGCCCAGCTCCCATGTTTTGGTACCTTACGTTCTGCTATATCGGCTAAGGTAGCACAGGGAGAACTACTGCGATTGTGTCCCGGTTCTTCCGGACGAGCACCTCAGTAGAGAAAGCCGAAAACTGACTATCATGATGAGGTGAGAGCTGGTCGCTGTTCGAGAGGTCTCAAATCCATAAAGATTTTTTCCGCTTCAGGCAAGGAATCGGCCTTGCCCGATTTAGGCATGTATAGTGCCCCAGGTCCAGTCTTCCAGATACTAGGGGCTTCGCCGAAATTTAAAATTGTAGACTTCTATGGCCAAGTGAGAGTGATAAAGCTGTATAGTCCGATTGCCTTGTTCGCTCCATTAAACACCACCTTAAAAGGACCAAAAATTTGGATAAAGAGTGTTTATATTTATCCCGAACACCCCAGTACTAGTTACATGGGGGCAGAAGCCGACAACTGGCCAACTCTCAAGATTTTATAAACGGCCACACAGAAGGTAATATTTTAAATTAACAAGCGCCATATAGCACACAAGAACTTGTTTTCATATTACAGGATGGCTTTGAGTACATTCATTCAAATATTACATCCTTAGCACATTCATCCGCCACAAGGTGGGCACCCTTAATGACATTGTCATAGTACTGTTTGGGGTGGCGATGCTCCTTGCCCTTCGGCGGCCACTCTGTCACCAGCTTCTTAGCATCCATCTTCGCCCAGTGAACTTTCGCACGGGCCAAGGCCTGGCGTGCAAGTTCAATGCAGACGGACCGCTTAATGACTTCAAGCCGCGGACAAGCATTTACCATCCGCTTGACAAGGCCAAAGTAGCTGTCGGGCAGAGGCTCTCCAGGCCACAGCCGGACTATGAGATCCTTCATGGCCAGCTCAGCCGCCTTGTGAAGTTCGACCAGTTGCTTCAGCTGGTCGCTCAAGGACATCAGATGTTCGGCCGCAATATACTGGGACCAAAACAGCTTATCCGTCGAGCTCCCTTCCTCAGCTCGGTAGAACTCTGCGGCATCAGAGATGCTGTGCGGCAGATCTATGAATGCTCCTGGAGAGCTCCGAATTCGGGTAAGTAAAAGGAAAGTATCCTTCACATGCTTGCTTTGCATAATGAAAGCCTTACCTGCTGCTATCTTCTTGGCTGCCTTAATCTCCTGGAGGGCCTTCTGGGCATTGACCCTGGCGTGTTGCGCGCTCTGACGGGCCTTCGCAAGCTCCGACTCTTGCGTCTTGGAGTCACGCTCCGAGGACTCGAATTTTTTGATGAACTCCTGGAGCTCTTGCTAGACCTCATCAACCCAAGCCTCTTGTTTTTCGCGCTCGGTGCGCTCCTTGGCCGCTTTGTCTTCGGCCTCGGGCATCGCCTTCTTAAGGGCCGCCACTTCGGTCGTGGCCCCTATTAAAATTCATCATGCTTTTATTAGCATCAACATTTTTTCCCTTTATATAACACACAGACGGGGTATCACTCACCTTTTTTCTCTTCGAGCTACCTCTTCACAAGGCCGAGCTCTTCTTCAGCCCACCCCAGGTTCTGCTTCAGTCCGGAGATCTCCGCAGCGAGGGCGGCGGCGGCCAGCAGCGACACCTGCTTATTCACATAGACATATTATGATTAGACTCCTGGGAATAATATGTGATCCTATGTTCGGCCTTTCTTTCCGAACACCAAACAGAGCATCAGGGGCAACTGTCTATACTGTGATATTTTCTCATTATTTAATTACTTACCTCAAACCCTATTAAGAGGCTGGCGCAGGCTTCAGTCAATCCGCTTTTTGCGGATTGAACCTTCGCAATAACCGTACTCATTAGAGTATGGTGTTCTTCATCAATGGGAGCGCCTTGAAGCGTTTCCAGCAAGTTTTCCGATGCCTCTGGATGGACAGATGACATCGGCACAGGTGGCTTGCCCTCCTTAACGAGGGGCTGCCTGCCTGAAACCGGAACCACGGGAGGTTCCGGCGCAGTATCCGGCTGGGGGGCCAAGTTTGCTGCGCCCCCCTCATCAGAATCCATGGGGATCTCCCCCCATGAGCCCGGCATCGGGGGTTTCACCTTGAGGCGCCTCCAGTACTATGTCCCCCTAGCCAGGTATCCTCTGAGACAACACTTTAGTGTCATCTATGGGCCGGGGAGTGGAGGCCGTCGGGAGCGAATTGATGTTCATCGCCGACGAGCTCAAAGACCCATCCGAGGAGGATAGGTCGATGCGGGCTTTGGACGGACTGCGTGAACATATCTTAACATGACAAGAAGCCATAAAGCTAAAACATACCAGAAGTATCATGGTATCCGGATACTTACGACTTCGCCAGGGGCTTGTCCCTGGGTAGCCACTCCTCGTCGCTGTAGGCGGCTGTCGTGGAGTGGTCCGGAGGGAGGGTCCTCCCCTTCTTGGACCCTTCGGCCTCCCCGGATGGGGCGGCCTTCCTTTTCTTCTCCCCCTCGGTTTGGGGAGGGGGTTTTCCTCTTCCTCCTCCTCGTTTTCATTGGAGGAGTGCGCCTTGGTGTCTTCGGACGATGAGTCCGACACAACCTTACGCCGGAGACCTTTCCTGGTCCCCGTGGACTTCTTCTTGGCCTTCTTCTCCGGCACCTCATAGGGCACCGGAAACAACATCTCCGTTAGGAGATCAGTTGCTGGATCTTCAGGCAATGAAGCTGGACAGTCGATCCGCTCCGCTGTCACCACATAGTCCTGTTAAAACAGTATGATGGCTTAAGATTCCTCCCACGAATATACTGAGGAAAGGCACATCTTGTGAGATATAGAGAGCTTACCGAATTGGCGAGGCGCTTTGCGCTGAGTCCACGGTCCTCGATGGTGGGAGGAGGTACTTCAGCGGCCTTGAACAACACCTTCCATACGTCTTTGTGCGTCATGTCGAAGAGCTCTCACAGCGTCTCGTGTTTGGCTGAATCGAACTCCCACAGGTTGAATGCCCATCTTTGACACGGAAGGATCCGGCAAAAGAGCATGACCTGGACCACGTTGACAAGCTTGATCTTCTTGCTTATCATATTTTTAACGCAGTTTTGGAGTCCGATTAGCTCCGCGGGCGCACCCGAGGCTAAGCCCTTCTTCTTCCAGGAGGTGAGCCGCATGGGGATGCCATATCGGAATTCGGGGGCGGCCGCCCAGTTGGCTTCGCGTGGCTCGGTGATGTAGAACCACCCCGACTGCCACCCCTTCACGGTCTCCACATAGGAGCCTTCGAGCCAGGTGACGTTGGGCATCTTGCCCACCATAGTGCCTCCGCACTCGGCTTGCTGGCCAACCACTATCTTCGGCTTCACGTTGAAGATATTCAGCCACATGCCGAAGTGTGGCTTGATGCGGAGGAAGGCCTCGCACATGACGATAAATGCTGAGATGTTGAGGATGAAATTAGGGGCTAGATCATGAAAATCTAGCCCATAGTAAAACATGAGCCCGCGGACAAATGGGTGGAGGGGGAATCCCAGTCCGCGGACAAAGTGGGCGAGGAACACAACCCTCTCATGGGGTTGCAGAGTCAGAACAATCTGCCCTGCGTCCGGGAGCCAGTGCGCGATGTCTGCTGCCAAGTATTCGGCCTCCTGGAGCTTCGTAATGTCCTCCTCCGTGACGGAGGAGGCCATCCACTTGCCTCCTGCTCCAGACATGTTTGGAATAGCTGTACGGAGAAAGTGGGAACTGGGGCGCTGGAGCTCGAGCGGGCGAGAATGGATGAGCGAAGGAAGAAGGAGGCGTGGCTGAAAGAGGAGAATCCCTATCTCTTTATAAAGGCGGTAGAAACTATGCGCCTCCCCACTTGCCCGTTGAAATCGCTTATTCCCCAAGCACCACAATTGATGGTGTGGTTGGGTTACCCATGCCCATATTGATGAGAATCCCGTGATAAGGGGACACGTTATTTGCTTCGACAAGACGTGCCAAGGAAACCGCCTCGCATTACGTGCAGTAGCTGGTTGTGAAAAACGGTTCGAATAAAGACCGGACCGTGGCGTGATGTCATGCTATAAAAAGCTGTTAGCAGATTAGATTTGTGCAGTATTGTGCTCTCTACGGCGGTATGTGGAATTTGTTTTGCAGAGCCGGACATGGTTCTCGTGTTCAAAATCTTCAATGGAGTATTCGGAGAAGGAACCCGCCTTGCAATGCCGAAGACAATCTGCGCGTCGGACTCATCGTCATTGAAGCCTTGTTCACGGGCTACTGAGGGAGTCCTGGATTAAGGGGTCCTCGGACAGCCAGACTATGTACTTTGGCCAGACTGTTGGACTGTGAAGATACAAGATTGAAGACTTCATCCCGTGTCTGGATGGGACTCTCCTTTGCATGGAAGGCAAGCTTGGCAATTCGGATATGTAGATCTCCTTCTCTGTAACCGACTCTGTGTAACCCTAGCCCCCTCCAGTGTCTATGTAAACCGGAGGGTTTAGTCCATAGGACAAGAACAATCATAATCATAGGCTAGCTTCTAGGGTTTAGCCTCTATGATCTCGTGGTAGATCTACTCTTGTAGTACTCATATCATCAAGGTCAATCAAGCAGGAAGTAGGGTATTACCTCCATCGAGAGGGCCCGAACCTGGGTAAAACATCGTGTCCCCCGCCTCCTGTTACCATTAGCCTTAGACGCACAGTTCGGGACCCCCTACCCGAGATCCACCGGTTTTGACACCGACAGTGGGTGCCAAAGGTAACCGGAAGGCGGATCTGCCCTAGGGAACCGGTTGAGCTGCCTCCGATGCCCAAGAAGGGCTTGCTGTGCCGGAGTTGTTCCAGTGGCACACGGAGGAGGCTGAAGGCCTCCACCGAGAGCACGTTGAGGCCGGCACCGCCGTCGATGAGGGTCATGGTGACGGCCACCTGGTAGATGGTGGGTGTGGAAAGCATCGGGAGCGCACCCGAGCAGGCAGTGTTGGCGGGGTGATCGTCGGAGCTGAAGGTCAGGTCGGCCTTGGGCGCCACCCGACCTAGAGGAGCCTCGTGTCGCATAAGGGCGGCGCTGATCTGGCGGACGAATGGGTTGACGTGGTGGCCCGAGGGTGGCACCTGTGAGCCGCCCAGGAGAGCCGCGATGACCGGGGGCACCGACGCGGCATAATGGGCAAGGAAGAGGTCATGCAGCTCCTCCCACAAGGCCATGGAAGCTGTTGGCAGGTGGAGCAGCCACATGCGCGGAACGCTGATGAGGGCCATGGGAAACTAGTTTGCCATGACCCTGTCATCGCCCTCGGCCTTGAGGACGGCCTCCTCATATGCCAGCATGAAAGCTAGCGGATCCGCCGCGCCGTCATAGCATGGAGGCATCTCTGGCTTGAACTTGTTCGGCCACTGCACCTGTCGCAAGGCAGGGTCTAAGGCTCGGAGCCCCCTGGCCCCAGTGCCAGCGTCGGCAGTCGGAGCGGGCGGCGCGTTGTCTGCCATGAGGGCGAAGTGCGGTGTTGATGGAGAGCGGGTCGACGGAAGGGAGAGCTCCGGTGCACCCCTACCTTGCACGCCAAATGTCGGATATCGGGTTCCGACAAAACCCTTAAGGTTCAAACTCTGGGGTGCGCGCGAAGATCTTTCCCCTACCGATCCACGTCCCTACGCCTCGCTGTGAATCTAAGCTACATGATGGACACAAGGGACACAAGGTTTATACTGGTTTGGGCAACCGTTGTGGTGTAATACCCTAATCCAGTGTGTGGTGTGGTGGATTGCCCCAGGGGCTTATGATGAACAGTACAGAGAAAGAACAACCTTGCGAGAGCTGTTCTTGGGTTGGTGCGGTGTTCTACTTAGGTGGGTTCGATCGCCTCTCGATCAGATGAGAACTCCCTTCTATTGTGGTGGCTTTCTCTATATATAGAGGCCCTGGTCCTCTCCCCAAATATTGAGCGGGAAGGGAGCCAACAACGACCATTTTGAAGGGGAACATCTAGTACACGCTATCCTGACTAAAGTTGGTCTTCGGCTGCCAAAGGCACTGGCGGTGACGCCGTCTTGGGCTCCACGGTGACCTCCATCCTGCCGCTCTGCTGGTCTCGGTCTCATTGCACCGAAATGGTAACCTTTGCTTGATGCCTTGGTACTCCTCGCCTGCGCTTGCCCCCTTTGCACCAAAGAGGAAACAAGGACACTGCGCAGGCCGGCGCCCACCTGGTCTCGATCGTCATGGTTTGCATCACGAGCACCTCGCGAGGTTCCCCTTCCTTGATCTCTCCGCCTCCTCGTGAGCCTGCCTGATGAGGCCGCCTTTGAGGAAGCCTTGCATCGTTTGCCCCGCGATGTTTGGCCCCTCGCGAGGGTCTTGAGTATGGGTTGGTGAAGACAGGCCATACTGGGCCACTACTTGGGCCACGCCGCAGGCCGCAGGCAGGCAAGTCTGGGGACCACCGTTCCCAGAATGCCGACAGAACTGCCGGCCGCTGGCCCCGGTGGGCTCTGGTTGCAGGCGGATGGCTGCTGCAGCCGGGCCTCCAGGGTCCCGATGGAGATCTCTGTCGCCGGCAACATTGCCCTGGCCCGGGGCTGGCAGATGTTTGCCCGTGCGCGTGGACTGGGTAGGCGATGCACCCCCCACTTCAAGTATGACGGCGACGCGACCCTCTACTTGAGGGTGTTCGGAGAAGATGGCCGTCGTATTGGTTGTTGCCCTGAAGACGACGACGGCGACGAGGTGCTCGGCCTTGGCGATGGCCATGACGAGGGCGAAGGTGAACCTGCTACCGGTGGCGACCGTAGCTCGCCGAGCTTTAGCGGCTCCTCCTCCGGCAACACCTCCTCCAGCGGTGGTTACGATCAACCACCACATCACCATTCCTGCCTCGAGGGCGGTGGCGGGTCATCCCGTCATTGCGCTCCTGTGAAGCACGAGGTGGAGTCTGACTGAGCTCAGGAGGACGCCGCGGATCCTTCCTCGCAAGCTATTTCCAGGCGTGTGCCACTTTTGTTTTGTTTTCCTTCTTTTCCTGCATCGAGAGAGACAAGCATGGGGGCCCCGTGGGGCGTGCAACAGACTATGATTCCCTAGTCATCATACTGCATTTATTGTTCTTGTGCTGTGTTACGGTGTCATTGTTATGTGTCTGCGCATAGGAACAACTTAGCTTGGGGCGCTTGAAGTAGTTTCCGCCTCACGAGGTGTCTGCTTCAGCTCTCACCGGGCGCCTTAAGAGCTGCAAAACATTCGTTGGGAGAATCATTTCCGAACCTTGGTCACCAGGGTTGCTGGCCATGGCTTGGCGCTTCGTGTCGCGATGCCCGAGGGGCACGGACTGGGAGGGGTGCTCCAGCTGCAAACTCAAACTAGAGAGCCTCGCGAAAATCAGGAGAGGAAAGGCTCACGAGGGCACCCGCGCAGTCCCCTCGCGAGGTTTGCGAGAGAGGGAACGAATCAAACAAAAGAGCTGAAAACGGAAAACAGGGGCCGAAGACGACGGGCAGAACCGGCAAATAGCATCAGAAGCAACTTCACTCAAGGTTCAACAAAGAAAAGCGAGCCAACTATAGAAAGCAAATGAAAAGCCGCGTCCGGCACATAGTCTAGTCTTCAATGTCTTCTCACCAGCGCAGAGCTAAGTGCTGCCACTGGGCATGGGCGGGAGCCCCCGAGGCCCAAGGGCGACACTCCAGAGACTCCGGGGCATGTACAGACCCAACTCATTATTACGTGAGAGTGTCACGTGCGGCGAGCTTCACAGGCACTGGGCCTTCTTCACAGGCACTCGGCCTTTCTTTGGGCAGCGAGCTTCACAGGCACCGGGCCTTCTTCACAGGCACTAGGCCTTTCTTCAGGGGTAGAACTTCCGGAGGGCTGGATGTTCCAAACGTTCGGGATGGGCACCCCATCCCGAGTCTCCAGGCGCGTGGCGCCAGGCCTAGAGACGTGGACAACCTTGAACGGGCCCTCCCACATGGGTGAGAGCTTATGCAACCCTTCCCTGGAGAGCACCCGCCTGAGTACGAAGTCACCTACTTCGAGAGTCCTGGGGCGGATGTTGTGTCAGTGATATCGCCGCAGCGCCTGCTGGTATCTTGCTGCCCGTAGCGTAGCTTCACGGCGGCGTTCCTCCCCCAGCACGAGGTCCATCCCCCGCATGGCGTCCTGCTGTGCCTCATCAAATGCCAGGACCCGCACGGAGTGATGCCTGACCTTGTGAGGGAGAACCGCCTCTGTTCCGTAGACGAGGAAGAATGGGGTCTCGCCAGTTGGCTTGGTAGCGGTAGTGCGGATGGACCACAACACGGACTAGAGCTCGTCGTACCAGCCCCTGCCGCAGGCCTCCAGCTTCTTCTTGAAGGTCCTGGTCTTGAGGCCCCTCAGGACCTCCGCGTTGGTGCGTTCGGCCTGGCCATTACTCTGGGGGTGCGCCACCGAAGCATAGCATATTTGCGTTCCAAGGTTAGCACAATATGTTTTGAAGAAATTGCTGGTGAACTGCGAACCGTTGTCGGTGATGATGCGGTTGGGGACCCCAAACCGGCTCACGAGGCCCTTGACGAACTTGACTGCAGAATCGGCTGGGATGGTGCGGACGACTTCCACCTCCGCCCACTTGGTGAACTTGTCGATGGCGACATAGAGATAGCGGTAGCCCCTAGGCGCTCGAGGAAATGGGCCCAAGATATCCAGCCCCCAGACCGTGAATGGGCACGAGAGAGGGATGGTCTGCAAGCCCTGAGCTGGCTGATGAATCTGCTTGGCATGGAACTGGCAGGCCTCGCAGGACTTCACCATCTCGGTCGCGTCGTTGAGTGCCGTAGGCCAGTAGAACCCACTGCGAAACACCTTGCCGACAAGGGTCCCTGATGATGAGTGGTGTCCGCAATCTCCACCGTGGATGTCAGCCAGCAGTTCCTTTTCCTGTTCCCTGGAGATGCAACATAGGGAAACGTCATTTGGCCGCTTCTGGTATAACTCACCGTCTTGGATGCAGTAGGTCGTGGCCTGCCGGGCCACGCATTCTTCATCCTCCTCTTTCTCTGGCAGTGTCCCTTGCATCAGGTAGTCCTTGAATTCCATGGTCCAGCATCCCTCCTAAGGCTCCATTGCCAAGAGTAGGCATGCTCCCGAGGTCGGGCCACAGGCTAGGGCTCCTGTGGCAGGTGGCTGAGGGAGTTCTTCCCGAGGCTGCGCTGTGCTTGAAAGTGATGGTGCCACCGATGGCTTGAAGAGCCGTTCCTCAAAAATGCCAGGCTCCCGAGGCAGCCGCCTGGAATCCCTCCCGACGATGTCATTAGCCTCTTGGTTGGTGCCACGGGCCACATGCTGCAACTCCAGCCCCCAAAACTGCTTTTCCATCCTGCGTACTTCCGCAAGATACGCTTCCATGTGCTCGTCCTTTGGCTCGTACACCTTGTTGGAGAAGTTGACAAGGAGTTGTGAATCACCCTTGATGATGAGGTGTTTCACTCCCAGTGCTGCCGAAGCTTTCAAGCCTGCTATGAGGCCCTCATATTCTGCTATGTTGTTGGAGACCTTCTCGCCCTGCTAGAAACAGAGCTGCATGGCGTAATAGAGCTTGTCCTGAGTGGGGGATATAAGCACTGCACCAGCCTCCGCGCCCTGCCGCGAGAATGCTCCATCGAAGTACATGACCCAGCCATCTGGTGCCTCACTTCCTGGGGAGAGGGACCGATCCTCGCCTGCCTCGAGCCCTGGCGCCTCTGTCCATTCCGCCACAGAATCTGCAAGTGCAGCTCCCTTGACGACCCTGGTTGTGCTGAACTCCAACTGAAATGCTTGCAGCTCAATGTTCCATTCGGCGACCCTTCTAGCAGAGTTGGGGCTCCTAAGTACCCTTTCCAATGGGTAGGCCGAGACGACCTTGATGGGGTGACCTTGAAAGTAGTGCCACAGCTTACGCGAGGCCACCAATAGCGCGAGCAAGAGCTTCTGAGGCATGGGGTATCGTGCCCTCGCATCCCGCAACACCGTGCTGACAAAGTACACCAGATGCTCGATGAGGGTGGGTGTGATGACGGAGCCCGTGTCCTCCGGAGGTTGAGGCGTCTCCTGAGACGATGGGGCCCCCCGTGCCCGGTTGCTTGGTGCGGCTTCTTCGGCCCTGGGGCGTCTTCCTGCTGAGGCTGGTCTCCAGCTGTCGAGGTCGTGGTCCTCGCGAGGCCTTCTTGGTATTGTGTCGCCGCGGCTGAGGCCGTGGCTGGGCGTGACGCGGCCTTGGCCTGGCGCTCCTCTCGAACCGCCACCAGGGCCGCGCTGGCGGAGTAGGGAGTGGCGGCGAGGTAGAGCACCAGGGACTCGAGAGGGCGCGGTGCCACCATCACCAGAGGGCTGGTCAGATATTTCTTGAGGTCCTGAAACGCTTGGTCGGCCTCCTGTGTCCACTCGAACGGGCCTTTCTTCTTCATCAACTTGAAGAACGGCAGGGCGTGCTCCCCTAGCTTGGAGATGAAGCATCCTAACACAATTACTTGACCGGCGAGCTTCTGCATTTCTCTGAGGGTTTGCGGTGGACTCATGTCTTCGATTGCCTTGACCTTCTCTAGGTTGTCCTCGATCCCCCTGTGGGACACGAGGAAGCCCAGTAGCTGGCCGGAAGGAACACCAAACACACACTTCTCCGGGTTGAGTCGCAGGTCCACCTGGCGGAGGCTCGCAAAAGTCTCTTCTACATCATGTATCAAGGTCTTCGCCTCCTGAGACTTCACCACAATGTCATCGACGAAAGCCTCGGTGTTTTTCCCGAGCTGCCGGCCTAAGGTGATGTGCCTCAGCCGCTGGAAGGTTGCGCCCGCGTTGCACAACCCGAATGACATGTAGGTGTAGCAGTACACCCCACATGTGGTCAGGAAGGCTGTCTTCTCTACATCTTCCACCGCCATCTTGATTTGGTGATAACACGAAAACGCATAAAGGAAACACAGCAGGTCGCACTCGGAGGTGGAGTCGATAATTTGCTCAACGCGGGGGAGCGGGAATGGATCTTGAGGGCAGGCCTTGTTGAGGTTGGTGAAGTCGATGCACATGCGCTCCTTTCCTCCCGTTTTTTGGCACGACAACCGGGTTTGCCAGCCATTCGGGGTAGCGAACCTCGCGAATAACACCTGCTGCCTCTAGCTTGTGGGTTTCTTGCATGATGAAGGCCTGCTTCTTGGTGGACTGCCGCCTTGCTTTCTGCTTCACAGGGCGTACATTGGGGCACACATTCAGGTGATGTTCAATCACCTCCCTTGGGACCCCCACTAGCTGCTTGAGCTCCCACGCGAACACCTCCTTGTTCGAGCGCAAGAACTTTACCAGCACCTACTCTTGGTCAGGGTCGAGGTTGGCACTTATGGTGAAGATGGCTCCTGAGGACCCGTCCTCCTCAACTGGCACCTGCTTGGTCTCCGCCTTGTCCTGAGTGAACAACTGCTTCTTCTTTGTTGGTGCAGCCCCCTTGGCCTTGGAGGTATCCGTGCCGACAGGCTTCACTGCCGTGGCGGTCTTGAGGGCGAGCTTGAGCACCAGCAGAGCATCCTTGGTATCTCCAGCTATGGTGAGGACGCCGCTGCTCCCGGGCATCTTCATGAGGTTGTAAGCCGGATGGGTCGCTGCCATGAACTGAGCCAAGGCGGGGTATCCGAGGATGGCATTGTACGGGAGGCCGATGTGGGTGATGTCGAAATTGATCAGCTCCATGTGGTAGTTGTTGTGGGTGTCGAAGGTCACGGGAAGGCGGATCTGCCCCAGGGAGCTGGAGGAACCGCCTCCGACGCCCGAGAAAGGCTTGCTGGGTCGGAGCCGTTCTGGGGTACATGGAGGAGGCTGAAGGCCTCCACCGAGAGCATGTTGAGACCGGGGCCGCCATTGATGAGGGTTTTCGTGACGGCCACCTGGCAGATGGTGGGCGTGCAGAGCATCGGGAGCATGCCCGAGCAGGCGGTGTTGATGGGGTGATCGTCCGCGTTGAAGGTCAGGTCGGCCTTGGGTGCCGTCCAACCTGGGGGAGCTCCTTGCCGCGCGAGGGCGGCACTGATCTGGCGAAAGAACGGCTTGGCATGGCGGTCTGAGGGTGGCGCCTGCGAGCCGCCCAGGAGAGCTGCAACGACTGGGGGAGCCGGCGCCGTGTAGTGGGTGAGGAAGAGGTCGCGCAACTCCTCCCAGGAGGCCACGGAAGATGTCGACAGGTTGAGCAGCCAAACGCGTGGGACACCAGTGAGGGCCATGGGAAACCAGTTGGCCATGACCTTGTCATCGCCTCCGGCCCTGAGGACGGCCTCCTCGTATGCCAGCAGGAAAGTCAGCGGGTCCGCCGCACCGTCGTAGCGCGGCGGCATCTCTGACTTGAACTTGTACGGCCACTACACCTGCCGCAGGGCGGGGGCCAAGGCTTGGAGCCCCCTGGCACCGGTGCTGGCACCGGCCGCCGGAGCCGGAGGCGCAATGCCCGCCATGAGGGCGTAGCGCGGTGTTGGTGGAGAGCGGGTCGACGGAAGGAAGAGCTCCGACGCAACCCTAACTGGCGCGCCAAATGTCGGATATCGGGTTCCGGCAAAACCCTTAAGGTTCGAACACTGGGGTGCGCAAGAAGATCTCTCCCTACCAAAACACGCCCTCAGCCTCGCCGCGATCCCTAAGCTAGCGCGATGAACAACACAAGAGACACAAGATTTATACAGGTTTGGGCCACCGTTGTGGTGTAGTACCCTACTCATGTGTGTGGTGTGGTGGATTGCCTCTTGGGCCGATGATGGACATTACAAGGGAAGAACAGCCTCGCAAGGAGAGGTGTTCTTGTGTTTGGTGGTGTGCTTGACGAGGAATCGATCTGTCCTCTCTATGGTGGTGGCTAGCTCTATTTATAGAGGCCCTAGTACAAGCTATCCTAACTAAAGGTGGTCTTCGCCTGCCAAAGGCACTGGTGGTGACGCCGTCTTGGGCTCCACGGTGACCTCCGTCCTGCCGTGCTGCTGGTCTTGGTCTCGTTGCACCGATAAGGAAACCTTTGCCTGATGCCTCGGTACTCCGCGCCTGCACTTGTCCCCTTTGCACCAAATAGGGAACGAGGACACTGTGCGGGCTGGTGCCCGCCTGGCGCCCGCCTGGTCTTGATCGTCACGGCTTGCGTCATGGTAACCTCGCGAGGTACCCCTTGCCTTGATCTCTCTACCTCCTCGCGAGCCTGCCTGGTGAGGCTGCCCCCGAGGAGGCCTTGCGTCATCCACCCCGCGAGGCTTGGCCCCTCGTGAGGGTCTTGAGTGTTGGTTGATGAAGATGGGCCGTACTGGGCCACTGGTAGAGCCACGCTGCAGGCCGCAGGCAGGCAAGTCTGGGGACCCCCGTTCCCAGAACACCGACATAAGTTGCGTGAGCTCTTGAAGAGCTGGACTAGCAGATGTAGGGGAAAGTAGGTGTACTGGTCTGCCCGGAGTAGAGATTTAATGCTTCAGAAAGACTATGTCTCGATCATCCGATCATGGATGCGGTCGAGTCTTGTGGGGAAAAGTGCGCAAACCTCTACAGAGTGTATAAACTAATCATGGTTAGTCGTGTCCCCGGTTATGGACATCTTGAGTATCTGGTACTTGAAATATTGATGTGATCTCATCCCTTTACTTAATGAATTTATTGTGTTAATGATGGTATTTTAATTGGGATTTGAGTTGGGGTTACTTTCTCAAATATTGGGAAACCTGGGAGTAGTTAAATAAATTTATTCCTTTGTTGTAGGAAAAAACTAGCATTATGCAAAAATCATAAACTTCCAGCCTCCACCAGCCAAATATTGCATGTAGACATAGTTCTTGCATTTCATTGCTTTACAGTGTAACTCTACCAGCATATTCAATGTGCTGAACTACATGGCTGCAACGTCTCATGTTGCAGACTCAGACGATGAATAAGGTGCGATAGGTCGTTGTTTTGCACTCAGCTATGCCGTTGGAGTTGATGGACTCATTTACCTTTGAATCTTTCGCAGTTATTTAGTTTAGATGGCCTTTAGCCATGATATTTTGTGTAATCATACTCTTTATGAGGACTCAATGTAATAAGTGTGTTATTGAACTCTGCTATAATTCCCTGAGTACTGTGTGTGTTAGCATTACTGATCCAGGGATGACACTGATGCACAGAGGATTGACCGTTTGAGGTCGGGTCGCTACAAGATGGTATCAAAGCACACGCTGACTGTAGGACGCGACCACTAGAATAAGCCATAGGATTTCTCTTCTCTGCTCATTTCTAATTCTCCTCTATTTCTACTCTATAGATGGCGGATCCCAGGACCAAGTTCAGTCAGCCGGATTACGACACCCCTTTTGGAAAACACTTGAAGGAAGTCACTAAGTATTTGAACATCGGACTACCAAGCTTCACGGGGACTTTCACTACATCTGTACCAGAAGAGGAGCGCTGGAAGATCAAAGTCTGGGTACCTGGGAGGGCATTTGCACCAACAACAGAGCCTATTGATTTCTACCTAGATGCACCAAGCTGGAGTATAGGAAAGAGCATGGCTGCCCATAGCACCTTTGGATGCATATGTGAGGTGTATCACAAGGAACTGGAGAATACCATTTATCAGATATGTGGCCGCCGAGACGAAGAATGGGAGATGATTCGTACCAGGAGGGATGGATCAATTGCAGCCTACATTCAAGAGATGGGAGATCATATTCGTCGACAGGAGAATCAACAAATTATCCACAAGAAGAAGATCAAGAAGATGGTGAAGAGAAACAACGAGCTAAAAGAGGAACTCAAGTCTACACGCGATTGATACGAGGAAGAGATTGTCGTACTATTGGAAAAGCATGAAGACATGAAGAGGAAGCTAGGACTACCAGTGGAGAATCACAAGCGAGAACCAGCCAAGGAGATCCGTTTGGAGGACTACATCATCCTAGACGACACCGATACAGATAGTGATGCAAATGATGACAGTGATGACGACTACGTTGACGAAGCTGGAGCAGATATCATGGAGTCTTCCCCTGATGAAAATTTCTACATGACCACCATGTAACTAGTAGTATTCCTCCAAGTAGTTAGCAACAATCGAGTTTGTAATCATAGGTTAGACCGATGTGTGAATCTTGTGTGCTATTGAATGAAGTGAATTGATTGTGTTTGTCTCATGAGCATATGGGTAGTGAATCTCTCTTAGACCTCAATGCTATTCTGTTTTTTCACCCTTTCTAACCCATCAGATGCCTCTTAGACGTGACAATGGATTTGCGTTCCCACTGGAGCTCACTCAGTTGATCCAGCAGCAGAATGCCTTGATGCAGATACTAGTTTAGAACTAGAACCAAGGCAACAACAACCCAGCGCCACCACCCCCTATTGACCACCTAGCCTGCTTTCTAAGGTTGAATCTGTCGGTGTTCTCTAGCAGCACCGAGCCGATTGTTTCAAATGATTGGCTCCACAAGATTAGAAGAGAGCTGACCACTGCAGGATGCACAAATGCGAGAGAGTGCGCTTTGCCGCACATCAGCTTGACGGACCCTCAGCATCTTTGTCACACCCAATATGCGACCCTATCCTAAAGGAACTCGAAGGTCCCACTAAGGATAGAAGCGCATATTGGAAACGCTTTTGCAAGGTGGATATCATTACATCGTACCATTACATAAAAGTTGGGGATACATACAAGAGGCATACAATGCCACACGAATACAACATCATCATACACAAGAGGAACATCCGACTATGGATGAAACACAAACAGTAACTCAACGACGTCCACCCTGCTAGCCCAGGCTACCGACCTGGAACCTATCCCCTGATCAAAGAAGAAGCAGAAGAAGAACTCTAAAACAAGCAAACATCACTCTCGCGTCATGATTATCGCATAACCTGTACCTGCAACTGTTGTTGTAGTAATCTATGAGCCACGAGGACTCAGCAATCCCATTACCATGGGTATCAAGACTAGCAAGGCTTAATGGGAAAGGAAGGGGTAAAGTGGTGAGGTTGCAGCGGCGACCAAGCATGACATGGTGGCTAACATACACAAATAAGAGCGAGAAGAGAAGCAACAGAATGGTCGTGAAGCTAACAATGATCAAGAAGTGATCCTGAAACTACTTACGTCAAACATAACCCAAAACCATGTTCACTTCATGGACTCCACTGAAAAGAGACCATCACGGCTACACACACGGTTGATGCGTTTTAATACGAATCTGGTGTCAAGTTATCTACAACCGGATATTAACAAATTCCCATCTGCCACATAACTATGGGCACGGCTCTCGAAAGTTTATACCATGCAGGGGTGTCCCAACTTAGCCCATCACAAGCTCTCACGGTCAACGAAGGATATTCCTTCTCCCAGGAAGACCCGATCAGTCTCGGAATCCCGGTTTACAAGACATTTCGACAATGCTAAAGCAAGACCAGCAAAGCCGCCTGATGTGTCAACAATCCCGATAGGAGTCGCACGTATCTCGTTCTCAGGACACACCGGATAGGTAAAGATACGAGTAAAACCAGCCCTCAAGTTTCCCCGAGGTGGCCCCGCAGGCTGCCCGGTTCGGACCAGCACTTAGAGAAGCACTGGCTCGGGGGGGGGGGATAAAATAAAGATGACCCTCGGGTTGGCTGACCCAAGGGGGTCCAATAAATCACCCAACCGCGTAAGGAACGCAAAATCAAGGAACATAACACCGGTATGACGGAAACTAGGGCGGCAAGAGTGGAACAAAACACCAGGCAAAAGGCCGAGTCTTCCACCCTTTACCAAGTATATAGATGCATTAATTAAATAAGAGATATTGTGATATCCCAACATAATCCTGTCCACCATGGAGCAATCTTCAACTTCACCTGCAACTAACAACGCTATAATAGGGGCTGAGCAAAAGCGGTAACATAGCCAAACAACGGTTTTTGCTAGGAAGGGTGAAAAGGTTAGAGGCTGACATGGCAATTTGGGGAGGCTTGAAGAACAAGTGATAGGAAGCACAACATAGCAATAGAACGAAGCAACTAGCACAGCGATGATAGTAATGAGATCCAACGTGATGGTCATCTTGCCTGAAATCCTGCTAGGAAGAAGAACGAGTCCATGAAGAAGATGAAGCCACAAAGACGAACCAAGCGTAGACGAACGAATCCTCACGATCGCAACGAAACGGGAACTATCGAGAAGAAGCACACAACATGGTAAACACACCACACATATACATGACATGATGCTCAACCAAGTATGATGCAAGACAAGACTACATGAAGCTACTCATGGCAAGAGATGATGCATACAAGAACAACACATCAAAGCAAGGTTAAATGAGACATCAAAGCAAGGTTAAATGAGGCCGGAAACAACATATAACAATTCCGGTAAGTCCTCATATGCAAATTTAGAAATTGGTCCAAAACTGAATAAACCTTATGTTTAAGTTTTTAAACAGCAATTTAAGATGCACCACGATGATCTACACGAGAATCTAGTCAAGTTACATATAAAGTTCAATTGGTTCGGAGCTACGGCCTAGAAGATATGAGCAAATCAAGTTAAACATGGCATTAATGCAAAAGGCATTCAAACATCAAGCAAACACTCTCAAAACAAGGATGCAATATGATAAGATGAAACTACATGCAATTCTAAGCAAGTTTCATATATAGCACACTCAAAACGGAGCAACGGTTCAACACATACACATGAAACAAGTTTAACGAACAAGCTGTCCAAAACAGCAACTAGACATCTAGCAAGCATCAAGACAATATGCTCCACCATCTCAACGTGAAAACAGAAGGGATGGGCATGAAGTACACGTAAAACATGACAAAACATGCACACTGAGCTATCTCCAGAAATCACTATAACATGCTCAAAAGGACATGGCAAGATTGCAAATTATAACAGTTTTAGACTTGACAGAAATAACATCAGGTTGCAATGTTTAGAGCTATCAAACAACATGCTACAGGAACTTAACATGGCAAAAAAAGGCATGGCATGCTAACAAATAAGACAAGTAACAAAACTCCCTTACTAAACTATTCCAAAGATTAACATAAAATATGGTAGCATCCATGCAAACATGGCAAATGATATGACAGAATCAGACATGGCAGGAACAACAATAAGTAGGCATGTTGGTGCGCTTGTACAACTCACCACAGAGCAACACATGGAATTACAAGGTAACCAACAGTAATAAGACATGTTTTTGAAGCTAAGAATGGCAAGATCAAGTTCATAGGGTGCATGGATCACTAGAAATGGTCATGGCAAAACTGAACTTAATGTTAACAGGCTGACAGCAACATTATTTAGCAATTTGAGAGCAAGATTAAAACAAGCTGCATCAGGCTATAAATGCAACCAGGTGGACGGATGGATAGAGAATGACATGTACAACAAAACATCGTTAGTGAACATCTCCAGATTATGCATAGAATGACTTGTAGCAACAGGTTTACATAGCATCATGATATAGCAGATTCAGACTAGCAAAACAGCAACAGCAGGTACCCTACTTCACGAGCTCGATGCACTCACTACAAGACTCAAAATAATACATGGATTGCACCACTGTAAATATGGCATGATGTAGCTCAAAACTCATGTAGACATCAAGCTCAAAGGATGCACACACAAAATGCAATGAAAAAAACAAAACACCAAGTTCTGTTAACAGATTGCAGTTAACATCATATAGCACTCTTGCAACGATGATAAGGGCATCAAGATGAACTCAAACAAGCATGGCACAATGGAATAAAATGAATAGAATCTCCTGATGAACAGTTTGACATATTATATGCACTAATCCGAGCATCGAGCAGGAAGTTATGGGATGATGAACATCGGTACGTAATCCAAAAAAAAACTTAGGGACGGGAAAAATCGAGGTCAACCTCCGGATCTAGGGTTCCGGGCGCGGATCACAAGGTTTGCCGAGATTTGTCGCCGGACTTGACAGGGAAGACATGACGGCGGCCGGAGGTGAGGGAGAGGGCGCCGGAGACGTCGAGGTCGCCGGATCCGGTCGCTCCTCGACCGGATCTAGCCGGAGATGGGGAGGAAGAGGCGCCAAGGCGGAGGCGGCTCCGGCGAGCTCCTGGAGGGCGGCGCGATGCGGGGCTTCCAGCGACGGCCGGCAGACGGAGGTAGCGAGGCGCGTCGACAACGGTGGGCGCGATGCCCGGGCGGCGCGGTGAGGCGCAGGGGGCGCGGGGGGCGGCGGAGTCGGGCTCGCGGGCCCGCCGTGAGCTCGCGGGCCGGCGGTGGCTGGCGTAGGGCATCGCCATGTGGCATGCTGGGATTCGTCAGGCGGCGGCGGCGGACGTGTCCGGCCGTCGTGGACGTGTCCGGTGGCGGCGGTGGAGGTTTGACTAGGGTTTGGACCCGGATTTGGACGAGGAGCACATATTTATAGGTAGAGGGAGCTAGGAGAGTCCAAACGGGGTGTGGTTTTTGCCCACACGATCATGATCGAACGAACGAGAGCATGGAGGGGGTTTGGCTGGGCTCATGGGCCATGGTGAAGAGGGGCTGGGCTGCATGGAGAGAGGGGTTTCGGGCTACGCGGTTAACCGTTGGGGCGTCAAACGGACTCCGGATGCGACAAAAATTGACAGGCGGTCTACCTACCCTAAAACAACACCGCACGCCAAGTTTTATCCCATTCCGAGAACATTTCTATCCCGCTCACGAAACGAGAACTAGGAGGGGCGACGGGCGCATGCGAGTGTGTCTGGACTTCAAACGGACAACGGAGAGAACCGGGGGAACCCGAATGGATGCAAGTTTGAAAAAATGCAGATGAAATGCAGATGATGACAAGGAAAAATACAACACGCAAGAAAATGACATGGCAACTACGGCGAATAACTGGGAGCCACCTGGCGCATTGAATCCGGGCGTTACTACTCTCCTCCACTAACAAGAGATCTCATCCCGAGATCTTAGGAGCGAGACAGAAGAGAAAGAGGAAGAGGTGAAGTAAGAACGCAAGAGAAAAGGTGAACAAAGACGAGAGCACTGGGGTAGAAAGAGAAAAAGGTGAATATGACGAGAATCAAATGCTCATGGAAACAAGATAGACTCTGAAACCACTCCAGTTGGACAAGGCAGAAAAGAATAAGGACGCAAGAATTTGGACAGCACTCCAACTGAAAACGGAAGGATTAGAACATGAACTCACAAGATGGGATGGCCCTTGATGACATGAACAACGCAATGCCTCCGGACGAATTGAAAGAATGGAATGAAAAGAACGGATGGAAGAACAATAACTTAGAAGGAAGGGTTGAACGGAGTTGTTGAGAAAATCAACAACAAAAGAATAAGCTTGATGTGGACTTATCAAAAACAACTCAAAACTTGAGGTGAAATTATACCACAACCAAAAGTCTGAATAGCTGAGCGGAACAAAGAAAATGCAAAACTCCAGTTCAGAAGAATACGGAGAATTAAGTGCACTATGCCTCAGGCATAGGGTCTATCATGTATGCCATGACGTGTACCAGACCTGATGTAAACCTTGCCGTAAGTTTGGTAGGAAGGTACCAAAGTAATCCCGGCATGGAACACTGGACAGCGGTCAAGAATATCCTGAAGTACCTAAAAAGGAATAAGGACATGTTTCTCGTATATGGAGGTGACGAAGAGCTCGTCGTAAAGGGTTATGTCGACGCTAGCTTCGACACAGATCTGGATGACTCTAAGTCACAAACTGGAAACGTGTATATTTTGAATGGGGGGGGGCAGTAAGCTGGTGCAGTTGCAAGCAAAGCGTGGTGGCGGGATCTACATGTGAAGCAGAGTACATGGCAGCCTCGGAGGCAGCGCATGAAGCAATATGGGTGAAGGAGTTCATCATCGACCTAGGAGTCATACCTAATGCGTCGGGGCCGATAACACTCTTCTGTGACAACACTGGAGCTATTGCCCTTGCCAAGGAGCCCAGGTTTCACAAGAAGACCAGGCACATCAAGCGTCGCTTCAACTCCATTCGTAAAAATGTTAAAGATGGAGACATAGATATTTGCAAAGTGCATACGGATCTGAATGTCGCAGATCCGTTGACTAAACCTCTTTCGCGAGCAAAACATGATCAACACCAGAACTCTATGGGTGTTCGATTCATCACAATGTAACTAGATTATTTACTCTAGTGCAAGTGGGAGACTGTTGGAAATATGCCCTAGAGGCAATAATAAAATGGTTATTATTATATTTCCTCGTTCATGATAATTGTCTTTTATTCATGCTATAATTATGTTATCCGGAAATCGTAATACATGTGTGAATACATAGACCACAACATGTCCCTAGTAAGCCTCTAGTTGACTAGCTCATTTATCAATAGATGGTCACGGTTTTCTGACCATGGACATTGGATGTCATTGATAACGGGATTACATCATTGGAAGAATGATGTGATGGACAAGACCCAATCCTAAGCATAACACAAGATCGTGTAGTTCGTTTGCTAGAGCTTTTCCAATGTCAAGTATCATTTCCTAATACCATGAGATTGTGTAACTCCCGGATGCCGTAGGAGTGCTTTGGGTGTGCCAAACGTCACAACTAACTGGGTGACTCTAAAGGTATACTACAAGTATCTCCGAAAGTGTCTGTTGGGTTGACACGGATCGAGACTGGGATTTGTCACTCCGTATGACGGAGAGGTATCTCTGGGCCCACTCGGTAATGCATCATCATAATGAGCTCAAAGTGACTAAGTGGTTGGTAACGGGATCATGCATTACGGTACGAGTAAAGTGACTTGCCGGTAACGAGATTGAACGAGGTATTAGGATACCGACGATCGAATCTCGGGCAAGTAACGTACCGATTGACAAAGGGAATTGTATACGGGATTACTTGAATCCTCGACATCGTGGTTCATTTGATGTGATCATCGTGGAACATATGTGAGCCAACATGGGTATCCAGATCCCACTGTTGGTTATTGGCCGGAGAGTCATCTCGGTCATGTATGCATGTCTCCCGAACCCGTAGGGTCTACACACTTAAGGTTCGGTGACGCTAGGGTTGTAGAGATGCTAGTATGCGGTAACCCGAAAGTTGTTTGGAGTCCCGGATGAGATCTCGGGCGTCACGAGGAGTTCCGGAATGGTTCGGAGGTGAAGAATTATATATGGGAAGTCCAGTTTCGGCCATCGGGAAAGTTTCAGGGGTCACCGGTATTGTACCGGGACCACCGGAAGGCTCCCGGGGGTCCACCGAGTGGGGCCACTTATCCCGGAGGGGCCCATGGGCTGAAGTGGGAGGGGAACTAGCCCCTGGTGGGCAGGTGCGCCCCCCTTGGCCCCCCTGCGCCTAGGGTTGGAAACCCTAGGGGTTGGGGGCAACCCACTTGGCTTGGGGGGCAAGCCACCCCCCTTGGCCGCCGCCCCCCTTGAGATCCAATCTCCAGGGGGCCGGCGCCCCCCCCCTTGGCCCTATATAAAGTGGGGGGAGGGAGGGCAGCCGCACCCAAGTCCCTGGCGCCTCCCTCTCCCTCTGTAACACCTCTCCCTCTCGCAGAGCTTGGCGAAGCCCTGCCGAGATCGCCGCTGCTTCCACCACCACACCGTCGTTCTGCTGGATCTCCATCAACCTCCCCCTCCCCCTTTCTGGATCAAGAAGGAGGAGACGTCTTCCCCAACCGTACGTGTGTTGAACGCGGAGGTGCCATCCGTTCGGCACTAGGATCATCGGTGATTTGGATCACGACGAGTATGACTCCCTCAACCCCGTTCTCTTGAACGCTTTCGCGGGATCTACAAGGGTATGTAGATGCACTCCTCTATCTCGTTGCTAGATGACTCCATAGATTGATCTTGGTGAAGCGTAGAAATTTTTTATTTTCTGCCACGTTCCCCAACAGTGGCATCATGAGCTAGGTCTATGCGTAGTTTCTATGCACGAGTAGAACACAAACTTGTTGTGGGCGTAGATGTTGTCAATTTTCTTGCCACTACTAGTCTTATCTTGCTTCGGTGGCATCGTGGGATGAAGCGTCCCGGACCGACCTTACACGTACGCTTATGTGAGATAGGTTCCACCAACTGACATGCACTAGTTACATAAGGTGGCTAGCGGGTGTCTGTCTCTCCCACTTTAGTTGGAGCGGATTCGATGAAAAGGGTCCTTGTGAAGGGTAAATAGAAATTGGCATATCACATTGTGGTTTTTTTACGTGGGTAAGAAACGTTCTTGCTAGAAACCTATAGAAGCCACGTAAAAACATGCAACAACAATTAGAGGACGTCTAACTTGTTTTTGCAACATATGCCTGTGTGATGTGATATGGCCAAAAGGATGTGATGAATGATATATGTGATGTATGAGATTGATCATGTTCTTGTAATAGGAATCACGACTTGCATGTCGATGAGTATGAAAACCGGCAGGAGCCATAGGAGTTGTCTTTATTTTTTGTATGACCTGCGTGTCATTGAATAATGCCATGTAAATTACTTTACTTTATTGCTAAACACGTTAGCCATAGAAGTAGAAGTAATCGTTGGCGTGACAACTTCATGAAGAAACGATGATGGAGATCATGATGATGGAGATCATGGTGTCATGACGGTGACGAAGATGATCATGGCGCCCCGAAGATGGAGATCAAAGGAGCAATATGATATTGGCCATATCATGTCACTATTTGATTGCATGTGATGTTTATCATGTTTTGCTTCTTATTTTCTTAGTACGACGGTAGTAAATAAGATGATCCCTTATAATAATTTCAAGAAAGTGTTCCCCCTAACTGTGCGCCATTGCAAAAGTTCGTTGTTTTGAAGCACCACGTGATGATCGGGTGTGATAGATTCTAACGTTCACATACAACGGGTGTAAGACAGATTTACACATGCAAAACACTTAGGTTGACTTGATGAGCCTAGCATGTACAGACATGGCCTCGGAACACAAGAGACCGAAAGGTAGAACATGAGTCGTATGGAAGATACGATCAACATGGAGATGTTCACCGATAATTACTAGTCCGTCTCACGTGATGATCGGACACGGTCTAGTTGAGTCGGATCATGTATCGCTTAGATGACTAGAGGGATGTCTAATCTGAGTGGGAGTTCATTAAGTAATATGATTAGATGAACTTAATTATCATGAACTTAGTCTAAAAACTTTGCAAAATGTCTTGTAGATTAAATGGCCAACGCTCATGTCAACCTCAACTTCAACGTGTTCCTAGAGAAAACCAAGCTGAAAGATGATGGCAACAACTATTCGGACTGGGTCCGGAACCTGAGGATCATCCTCATAGCTGCCAAGAAAGCATATGTCCTAGAAGGACCGCTAGGTGAAGCACCCATCCCAGAGAACCAAGACGTTATGAATGCTTGGCAGTCACGTGCTGATGATTACTCCCTCATTCAGTGCGGCATGCTTTACAACTTAGAACCGGGGCTCCAAAAGCGTTTTGAGCAACACGGAGCATATGAGATGTTCGAAGAGCTGAAAATGGTTTTCCAAGCTCATGCCCAGGTCGAGAGATATGAAGTCTTCGACAAGTTCTACAGTTATAAGATGGAGGAAAATAGTTCTGTCAGTGAGCACATACTCAAAATGTCTGGGTTGCACAACCGCTTGTCCTAGCTAGAGATTAACCTCCCGGACGAGGCAGTCATTGACAGAATCCTCCAGTCGCTCCCACCTAGCTACAAGAGGTTTGTGATGAACTACAATATGCAGGGGATGGTGAAAACTATTCCTAAAGTATTTTCAATGCTGAAATCAGCAGAGGTGGAAATCAAAAAGGAACATCAAGTGTTGATAGTCAATAAAACCACTAGTTTCAAGAAAGGCAAGGGTAAGAAGAACTTAAAGAAGGACGACAAGGGAGTTGTCGCGCCCGGTAAGCTAGCTGCCGGGAAGAAGCCAAAGAATGGACCCAATCATGAGACTGAGTGCTTTTATTGTAAGGGAAAGGGACACTGGAAGCGGAACTGCCCCAAATACTTAGCGGACAAGAAGGCCGGCAACACTAAAGGTATATGTGATATACATGTAATTGATGTGTACCTTACCAGTACTCGTAGTAGCTCCTGGGTATTTGATACCGGTGCAGTTGCTCATATTTGTAACTCAAAGCAGGAGCTGCGGAATAAGCGGGACTAGCGAAGGACGAGGTGACGATGCGCGTCGGGAATGGTTCCAAGGTCGATGTGATCGCCGTCGGCACGCTACCTCTACATTTACCTACGGGATTAGTTTTAAACCTCAATAATTGTTATTTAGTGCCAGCTTTGAGCATGAACATTGTATCTGGATCTCGTTTAATGCGAGATGGCTACTCATTTAAATCCGAGAATAATGGTTGTTCTATTTATATGAGAGATATGTTTTATGTCATGCCCCGCTGGTCAATGGTTTATTCTTAATGAATCTCGAACGTGATGTTACACATATTCATAGTGTGAATACCAAAAGATGTAAAGTTGATAACGATAGTCCCACATACTTGTGGCACTGCCACCTTGGTCACATTGGTGTCAAACGCATGAAGAAGCTCCATGCTGATGGACTTTTGGAGTCTCTTGATTATGAATCATTTGACACGTGCAAACCATGCCTTATGGGCAAAATGACCAAGACTCTGTTCTCCGGAACAATGGAGCGAGCAACCAAATTATTGGAAATCATACATACTTATGTGTGTGGTCCAATGAGCATTGAGGCTCGTGGAGGATATCGTTATGTTCTCACTCTCACTGACGACTTGAGTAGATATGGGTATGTCTACTTGATGAAACACAAGTCTGAGACCTTTGAAAAGTTCAAGGAATTTCAGAATGAGGTAGAGAATCAACGTGACCGAAAGATAAAGTTCTTACGATCAGATCGTGGGGGAGAATATTTAAGTCACGAATTTGGTACGCACTTAAGGAAATGTGGAATCGTTTCACAACTCACGCCGCCTGGAACACCTCAGCGTAACGGTGTGTCCGAACGTCGTAATCGCACTCTATTGGATATGGTGCGATCTATGATGTCACTCACCGATTTACCGCTATCATTTTGGGGATACGCTCTAGAGACAACTACATTCACTTTAAATAGAGCACCGTCTAAATCCGTTGAGACGACACCGTATGAATTATTGTTTGGGAAGAAACCTAAGCTGTCGTTTCTAAAAGTTATGGGATGCGATGCTTATGTCAAGAAACTTCAACCTGAAAAGCTCGAACCCAAGTCGGAGAAATGCGTCTTCATAGGATACCCTAAGGAAACCATTGGGTATACCTTCTACCTCAGATCCGAAGGCAAGATCTTTGTTGCCAAGAACGGGTCCTTTCTGGAGAAAGAGTTTCTCTCGAAAGAAGTAAGTGGGAGGAAAGTGGAACTTGATGAAGTACTACCTCTTGAAAGTAGCGCAGCTCAGGAAGATGTTCCTGTGGTGCCTGCACTGACTAGAGAGGAAACTAATGATGATGATCAAGGTACTTCGGATCAAGTTACTACTGAACTTTGTAGGTCCACGAGGACACGTTCCACACCAGAGTGGTATGGCAACCCTGTCCTGGAAATCATGTTGTTAGACAACGGTGAACCTTCGAACTGTGAAGAAGCAATGGCAGGCCCAGATTCCAACAAATGGCTTGAAGCCATGCAATCCGAGATAGGATCCATGTATGAAAACAAAGTGTGGACTTTGACAGACTTGCCCGATGATCAGCGAGCAATAGAAAACAAATGGATCTTTAAGAAGAAGACGGACACAGATGGTAATGTTACCATCTATAAAGCTCGACTTGTCGCTAAGGGTTATCGACAAGTTCAAGGGGTTGACTACGATGAGACTTTCTCTCCCATAGCGAAGCTGAAGTCCGTCTGAATCATGTTAGCAATTGCCGCATACTATGATTATGAGATATGGCAAATGGACGTCAAAATGGCATTCCTTAACGACCATCTTAAGGAAGAATTGTATATGATGCAGCCAGAGGGTTTTGTCAATCCTAAGAATGGTAACAAGGTATGCAAGCTCCAGCGCTCCATCTATGGGCTGGTGCAAGCATCTCGGAGTTGGAACATTTGCTTTAATGAAATGATCAAAGCGTTTGGGTTTACGCAGACTTATGGAGAAGCCTGCGTTTACAAGAAAGTGAGTGGGAGCTCTGTAGCATTTCTCATATTATATGTGGATGACATACTTTTGATGGGAAATGATATAGAACTTTTGGATAGCATTAAGGCCTACTTGAATAAGTGTTTTTCAATGAAGAACCTTGGAGAAGCTGCTTACATATTAGGCATAAAGATCTATAGAGATAGATCAAGACGCCTCATAGGTCTTTCACAAAGCACATACCTTGATAAGATATTGAAAAAGTTCAATATGGATCAGTCCAAGAAGGGGTTCTTGCCTGAAATTGAGCTCGGCTCAATGTCCGACCATGGCAGAAGATAGAGAAAAGATGAGTGTCGTCCCCTATGCCTCAGCCATAGGGTCTATCATGTATGCCATGACGTGTACCACACCTGATGTAAACCTTGCCGTAAGTTTGGTAGGAAGGTACCAAAGTAATCCCGGCATGGAACACTGGACAACGATCAAGAATATCCTGAAGTACCTGAAAAGGACTAAGGACATGTTTCTCGTATATGGAGGTGATGAAGAGCTCGTCGTAAAGGGTTACATTGACGGTAGCTTCGACACAGATCTGGATGACTCTAAGTCACAAACCGGATACGTGTATATTTTGAATGGGGGGGCAGTAAGCTGGTCCAGTTGCAAGCAAAGCGTGGTGGCGGGATCTACATGTGAAGCGGAGTACATGGCAGCCTCGGAGGCAGCGCATGAAGCAATATGGGTGAAGGAGTTCATCACCGACCTAGGAGTCATACCTAATGCGTCGGGGCCGATAACACTCTTCTGTGACAACACTGGAGCTATTGCCCTTGCCAAGGAGCCCAGGTTTCACAAGAAGACCAGGCACATCAAGCGTCGCTTCAACTCCATTCGTGAAAATGTTCAAGATGGAGACATAGATATTTGCAAAGTGCATACGGATCTGAATGTCGCAGATCCGTTGACTAAACCTCTTCCGCGAGCAAAACATGATCAACACCAGAACTCTATGGGTGTTCGATTCATCACAATGTAACTAGATTATTGACTCTAGTGCAAGTGGGAGACTGTTGGAAATATGCCCTAGAGGCAATAATAAAATGGTTATTATTATATTTCCTCGTTCATGATAATTGTCTTTTATTCATGCTATAATTGTGTTATCCGGAAATTGCAATACATGTGTGAATACATAGACCACAACATGTCCCTAGTAAGCCTCTAGTTGACTAGCTCGTTTATCAATAGATGGTCACGGTTTCCTGACCATGGACATTGGATGTCATTGATAACGGGATCACATCATTGGAAGAATGATGTGATGGACAAGACCCAATCCTAAGCATAACACAAGATCGTGTAGTTCGTTTGCTAGAGCTTTTCCAATGTCAAGTATCATTTCCTTATACCATGAGATTGTGTAACTCCCGGATGCCGTAGGAGTGCTTTGGGTGTGCCAAACGTCACAACGTAACTGGGTGACTATAAAGGTATACTACAAGTATCTCCGAAAGTGTCTGTTGGGTTGACACGGATCGAGACTGGGATTTGTCACTCCGTATGACGGAGAGGTATCTCTGGGTCCACTCGGTAATGCATCATCATAATGAGCTCAAAGTGACTAAGTGGTTGGTCACGGGATCATGCATTACGGTATGAGTAAAGCGACTTGCCGGTAACGAGATTGAATGAGGTATTAGGATACCGACGATCGAATCTCGGGCAAGTAACATACCGATTAACAAAGGGAATTGTATACGGGATTACTTGAATCCTCGACATCGTGGTTCATTCGATGAGATCATCGTGGAACATGTGGGAGCCAACATGGGTATCCAGATCCCGCTGTTGGTTATTTGCCGGAGAGTCGTCTCATTCATGTCTGCATGTCTCCCGAACCCATAGGGTCTACACACTTAAGGTTCGGTGACGCTAGGGTTGTAGAGATTCTAGTATGCGGTAACTCGGAAGTTGTTCAGAGTCCCGGATGAGATCCCGGACGTCATGAGGAGTTCCAGAATGATCCGAAGGTGAATAATTATATATGGGAAGTCCAGTTTCGGCCATCGGGAAAGTTTCGGGGGTCACCGGTATTGAACCGGGACCACCGGAAGGGTCCTAGGGGTCCACCGGGTGGGGCCACCTATCCCGGAGGCCCCCATGGGCTGAAGTGGGAGGGGAACCAGCCCCTGGTGGGATGGTGCGCCCCCCTTGGGCCCCCCTGTGCCTAGGGTTGGAAACCCTAGGGGTGGGTGGCAACCCACTTGGTTTGGGGGGCAAGCCATCCCCATTGGCCTCCGCCCCCCTTGAGATCCCATCTCCAGGAGGCCGGCGCCCCCCTTGGCCCTATATAAAGAGGGGGGAGGGAGGGCAGCCATACCCAAGTCCGTGGCGCCTCCCTCTCCCTCTGCAACACCTCTCCCTCTCGTAGAGCTTGGCGAAGCCCTGCCGAGATTGCCGCTGCTTCCACCACCACGCCGTCGTGCTGCTGGATCTGCATCAACCTCTCCCCCCCTTGCTGGATCAAGAAGGAGGAGACGTCTTCCCCAACCGTACGTGTGTTGAACGCGGAGGTGCTGTCCGTTCGGCACTAGGATCATCGGTGATTTGGATCACGACGAGTACGACTCCCTCAACCCCGTTCTCCTGAATGCTTCCGCGCGATCTACAAGGGTATGCAGATGCACTGCTCTATCTTGTTGCTAGATGACTCCATAGATTGATCTTGGTGAAGCGTAGAAAAAATTTATTTTCTACAACAATCCCCAACAAAAAACTCTTCTTCGGTCTTCAAACAACGACGAGAAACACCACCAAAATTTGTTAAGGCACTCCGGGAGAACGAAAAGTGAAGAGGTTGAGGCAACAATGAAAATGATTTGAACACGATCTTGGAAAGGCATCTGACTGATGGGATCCATTCTTATGTCACACTTGAAAAGAATTGAGAATAACTCTGGGGGAATTAGAAGAGTCAGGTAAGATCCTGGGAAAAGACATGTGGGTTAGGGCCCACTAAAAGAAAGCACCATTGAAAAGGATTGTTGAAGAGATAGATGATGCGCCGGAACAACTGAAGGACTTGAATGAGGTGACAATCTCGAATTAATTGAATACAGACGAACAAGAATATGAACAACAACGAATACTTGCATTGAGTCCACCGGAAAAGAAAAAGACATGAAGAATGTCGAACGAGAGGAGAATTCACCGGTTGAAAATAATTGAGGAAAGACTGAAGAGGCTCCACACAAATGAAATTGAGGCTCAAAAGAGACTCACGCTCCGGGAAGAAGAGGGTGGGGGCGAGAAAACAAAGGCAACTTGGAAGGGGGAACCATCGAATATCTTGAAGAGAAAACACCGGTTGCAATCATTGAGGAAAGAAAGTAAAGACTTCGCACGAGTAGGATGGATACTCGATTACGGACTTCGGCTCCGAGAAGAAAATGGGTGGGTGGGTGGGAAAAAGAAAACAACTGAGGATTGAACTTGGCAAAGATGAAGAGGCTCAAGTCAACTTGACGAGAAATGCACTAGATAAACAGAGCTGAGAACCAACGATCGGAAAACCAACTGCGTGATCCTAAAGAAAGTTTGAAAGGGAAGAGGAGTAATTCAAAACACCTACGTCACGATTCCTCACCAGAGCAACGGAGGGGCTGAGGAGTAAAAAGAATTCCTACTCTCCGATATAACTAGACTCCGAAAACAGTTTTCTTCTAGACTCAACAACGGCCAAACTACATGATCAATCAAGGGGGGCTCCTATGGTCGGTCGAGGCTCTCATACCAACTTGTCACGCCCAATATGCGACCCTATCCTAAAGGAACTCGAAGGTCCCACTAAGGATAGAAGCGCATATTGGAAACGCTTTTGCAAGGTGGATATCATTACATCGTACCATTACATAAAAGTTGGGGATACATACAAGGGGCATACAATGCCACACAAATACAACATCATCATACACAAGATGAACATCCGACTACGGATGAAACACAAACAGTAACTCAACGATGTCCACCCTGCTAGCCCAGGCTGCCGACCTGGAACCTATCCCCTGATCGAAGAACAAGCATAAGAAGAACACCAAAACAAGCAAACATCCCTCTCTCGTCATGATTATTTTATAACACGTACCTGCAACTGTTGTTGTAGTAATCTGTGAGCCACGAGGACTCAACAATGCCATTACCATGGGTATCAAGACTAGCAAGGCTTAATGGTAAAGGAAGGGGTAAAGTGGTGAGGTTGCAGCGGCGACTAAGCATGACATGGTAGCTAACATACGCAAATAAGAGCGAGAAGAGAAGCAACGTAACGGTCGTGAAGCTAACAATGATCAAGAAGTGATCCTGAAACTACTTATGTTAAACATAACCCAAAACCGTGTTCACTTCACGGACTCATAGTTACACACACGGTTGATGCATTTTAATAGGAATCTGGTGTCAAGTTATCTACAACCGGATATTAACAAATTCCCATCTGCTACATAACCGCGGGCATGGCTCTCGAAAGTTTATACCCTGCAGGGGTGTCCCAACTTAGCCCATCACAAGCTCTCACGGTCAACGAAGGATATTCCTTCTCCCAGGAAGACCCAATCAGTCTTGGAATCCTGGGTTACAAGACATTTCAACAATGGTAAAACAAGACCAGCAAAGCCGCCCGATGTGTCGACAATCTCAATAGGAGTCGCACGTATCTCGTTCTCAGGACACACCGGATAGGTCAAGCTACGAGTAAAACCAGCCCTCAAGTTGCCCTGAGGTGGCCCCACAGGCTGCCCGGTTTGGACCAGCACTTAGAGAAGCACTGGCCCGGGGGGGGGGGCTAAAATAAAGATGACCCTTGGGTTGGCCGACCCAAGGGAAAAGTATAGGTGGTGGTGAGGCAAATGGTAAAACCAAGGTTGGGCCTTGCTGGAGGAGTTTTATTCAAAGCGAATTGTCAAGGGGGTCCCATAAATCACCCAACCGCGTAAGGAATGCAAAATCAAGGAACATAACACCGGTATGACGAAAACTAGGGTGGCAAGAGTTGAACAAAACACCAGGCAAAAGGCCGAGTCTTCCACCCTTTACCAAGTATATAGATGCATTAATGAAATAAGAGATATTGTGATATCCCAACATAATCCTGTCCACCATGGAGCAATCTTCAACTTTACCTGCAACTAACAACGCTATAAGAGGGGCTGAGAAAAAGCGGTAACATAGCCAAACAATGGTTTCCTAGGAAGAATGAAAAGGTTAGAGGCTGACATGGCAATTTGGGGAGGCTTGAAGAACAAGTGATAGGAAGCGCAGCATAGCGATAGAACGAAGCAACTAGCATAGCGACGATAGTAATGAGATCCAAGGTTACGGTCATCTTGCCTAAAATCCCGCTAGGAAGAAAAATGAGTCCATGAAGAAGATGAAGCCACGAAGACGAACCAAGCGTAGACGAACGAATCCTCACGATCGCAATGAAATGGGAACTATCGAGAAGAAGCACACAACATGGTAAACACACCATACATATACATGACATGATGCTCAACCAAGTATGATGCAAGACAAGACTACATGAAGCTACTCATGGCAAGAGATGATGCATACAAGAACAACACATCAAAGCAAGGTTAAATGAGGCCGGAAACAACATATAACAATTCCGGTAAGTCCTCATATGCAGATTTAGAAATTGGTCCAGAACTGAATAAACCTTATGTTCAAGTTGTTAAACAGCAAGTTAAGATGCACCACGATGATCTACATGAGAATCTATTCAAGTTACATATAAAGTTCAATTGGTTCGGAGCTACGGCCTAGAAGATATGAGCAAATCAAGTTAAACATGGCATTAATGCAAAAGGCATTCAAACATCAAGCAAACACTCTCAAAACAAGGATGCAACATGATAAGATGAAACTACATGCAACTCTAAGCAAGTTTCATATAGAGCACACTCAAAACGGAGCAACGGTTCAACACATACACATGAAACAAGTTTAAAGGACAAGCTGTCCAAAACAGCAACTAGGCATCTAGCAAGCATCAAGACAATATGCTACAACATCTCAACGTGAAAACAAAAGGCATGGGCATGAACTACAGGTAAATCATGACAAAACATGTACACTGAGCTATCTCCAGAAATCACTATAACATGCTCAAAAGGACAAGGCAAGATTGCAAATTATAACAGTTTCAGACTTAGCAGAAATAACATCAGGTTGCAATGTTTAGAGCTATCAAATAACATACTACATGAACTTAACATGGAAAACAAAGGCATGGAATGCTAAAACTAAAGACAGATAACAAAACTCCCTTACTGAACTAATTCCAAAGATTAACAAAAAATATGGTAGCATCCATGCAAACATGGCAAATGATATGACAGATTCAGACATGGCAGGAACAACGATAAGTAGGCATGTTGGTGAGCTTGTAAACCTCACCACAGAGCAACACATGGCATGAAAAGGCAACCAACAGTAATAAGACATGTTTTTGAAGCTAAGTATGGCAAGAGAAAGTTCATAGGGTGCATGGATCACCAGCAAAGCTCATGGCAAATCTGAACTTAATGTTAACAGACTAACAGCAACATTATTTAGCAATTTGAGAGCAAGATTACAACACGCTACAGCAGGCTCTAAATGTAACCAGGCACATGGATGGATATAGCATGACATGTAAAACAAAACATCCTTAGTGAACATCTCCAGATTATGCATAGAATGACTTGTAGCAGTAGGTTTACATAGCATCATGATATGGCAGATTCAGACTAGCAAAACAGCAACAGCAAGTACCCTACTTCACGAGCTCGATGCACTCACTACAAGACTCACAAAAATACATGGATTTCACGAATGTAAGGATGGCATGATGTATCTCATAACTCATGTAGACATCAAGCTCAAAGGATGCACGCACAAAATGCAATGAAAAAGACAAAATACCAAGTTGTGTTAACAGACAGCAGTTAACATCATATAGCAATCTTGCAACGATCATAAGGGCATCAATATGAACTCAATCAAGCATGTCACAATAGAATAAAATGAAGAGCATCTCCTGGTGCACATTTTGACATATTATATGCACAAATCGGAGCACCGATCATGAAGTTATGGGATGATGAACATGGGTACGTAATGCAAAAGAACTTAGGGACGGAAAAAATCGAGGTCAACCTCCGGATGTAGGGTTCCGGGCGCAGATCACGAGGTTCACCGGGATTTGTCAGCGGACTTGACGGGGAAGACAGGGACGGCGGCCGGAGGTGAGGGAGACGGCGCCGGAGACGTCGAGGTTGCCGGATCCGGTCGCTCCTCGACCGGATCTGGCCGGAGAAGGGGAGGAAGAGGCGCCAAGGCGGAGGCGGCTCCGGCGAGCTCCTAGAGGGCGGCGCGGTGCGGGGCTTCTGGCGACGGCCGGCGGACAGAGGTGGCGAGGCGCGTCGGCGGCGGTGGGCGCGACACTCGGGCGGCGCGGTGAGGCGCAGGGGGCGCGGGGGGCGGCGCAGTCGGGCTCGCGGGCCCGCCATGGGCTCGCGGGCCGGCGGTG